>NW_027249174.1:360000-609016 GCF_030848795.1 Temnothorax nylanderi | reverse complement strand
TGTCATGATTATAAACCCATATATTGAGGGAAGGAAGAAAAAGTATTTCTTGCAGAATTATTTTCCTCGATTCCTCAGCGTTAGGACTATATCACCAAAGAAAAGCATCAGAGACACGAGCGTCCTGCCTGCTTGGCCTACACGCAAATACAGGTGAACACTGCGCTACGCGTCCGACGATTCGTCGTAACCATTGCTGCAGCTTTTGTCGTCGTTCTTCCACGAATTTTGCATCCTTATTTCCTATCGTTTTCTTCGGTGGAAATTCGAAAGTTGTAATAATAGTATCATGTTTCTTTAGCTCTCTATAAAGCGCGTAAAATTGAGCATATCGCCGGTAATGTTTCCACTCTATGGTCCCTTATGCGTACATAAATTTGATAAACATGATGGATGTTCGAGTTTAGTTTTTTTTTTTATTCCATGCAACATGTTGAAGAAAGTCCATAAGAATAGTAATGTATGTCTACAGAATAGTATACATGTAAACCAAGTTTGTAACGTTCTTTTTATTTATGATGAAATATATGAAGTTTAAAACAATACATATAAAACAATTTATTCCATGCACATGTTGAAGAAAGTAAGCTAGGATAGTAATGTATGTCTACAGGATAGTTATATGTAAATCAAGTTTGTAACGGTCTTTTTATTTTATGATGATATATGTGAAGTTTGCAATTTTATTTATATCTGAGTGCAATGCGATAATTTGTTATTACGATTATTATTGCAATGTGAAAATGATGAGCCCATCGAGAGAGACGGCGGCAGAGGTTGACAAACCCTCGCGATTGAATAATCAGCATTATTTCTGCAATATTAACAGCGGGATAACAATCGGTTCTTTTACTTACGGTCCTAAGACTATAATCACGCAACTTGAAATCAGCTACGACATACAATGACTCGATTAACATTTGGCCATTACGTCCTTAATTACAAACATAATCGGTTAACAATACCATTCGCTACTTCATACTATTATCATCGTCATTCTCGATACCGCATTAGAGATGCCTAGAATATCTTCATAATGAAATAAGATAATACTTTCTTCTTTTTCTTATCGGTGGTAATTAGGATGGAGTGACGACAATATGCCTAAACGGCACAATATAATAATGTCACAATCGCATAAATGGGTGCATGCGCTAATGTATATTAATGCAGATTAAAGCATGTGTACACACATCTACGTTGCGCACAACATATATGATAAAATATTCAACATATATTTTAATGTAAATTCACCTGCTTATGCATGCGTCTTGTGTAACACGACAGCCTTTAATAAGCACTAATACATTCAAGAGTGTCGAAAGGGTTGCGAATTCGCTTTACAAAATAATAGAGAAAAATAATTAATTTCGAGAGTCTGATACGAATTTAGTCAAGTTTGAACGTTACTTAATTTGATGAAATTAACAACCAGCACCGTCGACGTATTTGTACCGGCATTTTGCATGGTAAACAATTTGAGCCTTAAAAAATTGCGTTGGTCGCGTGCGCGCAAGTGAAGAAATGGTATTGCTTTTTTTGATTTCGCGCAATGGCAAAAAGGGAACAATTTCTTTTATCTTAATTAACTTGAAGATATAATCTTCACTTAAAATTGCTCTCTTTAAGCAACATGGCACCTGTGTCTTTATATACATTGATATTGCATGCAAATTCAACCTCGATGGGTACATTCCTCCCTTTACCTTCACAAACACACTACCAACGACGGTAATCTTATATCTCGTCTCTTTTTTGAGTCTCGTATCCTAATTGCGTTTAAACGGTATCTAAGCTAATTTTGCTAGCTTCCAAGTCTTTTGTTGTCTTCTGCTCGACCTTCTCGATTTTTTTCCCAGTTGCTTTCTTGATTTCTTTATCGTTCTTCTTGGAATCCTTTTCGGTGATTGCCAGGACGACTTTGCCGTCATCCAGCGAATGTTCCTTTTACCGCTTTTCGATCTCGGCCTTGAAGTTATCGATATCCTGCTGGCTAATTTGCACGAAGAGTATTTAATGCCATTGATAACGTTGAGCATGTTCAGCACAGAGCCCATGCTAGGCGGCTGCACCTGAATCGGTAGCAGGCTTACGCCTGACTTGTCCGTGTAAATCTCACTCATATGTCTAAAGTCTCTTTAGGGGCAGCTTTGCTACTTCAAAGAAAATCCTAGAATACAAATAAAATCGATATATAAATTATAACGTGTATAATAAAAATATATAAAGTGTAACATGTTCATATATACATAGCAAAAAGTAAATACTTACTTGTGGCTGTACTTGCTGTGGACAGTCTTTAATGCTTCTTCGTGTTTCCTATGCAAGCTCTGATTTAAAAGATTGCAAATATCTCTTATGTCGTCAGTTTATAACCGCTATAGTATTCTAATGTTGGATTCCATCCTCCCAAGTCCTTCATTAGCAAACGCGAGTAACAACGCCGCCGCTGCCATTTTACTGTCGCCAAACCTGATCATTGTATAATCCATCAGAGAATGTTCCAGTATGTACCGAGCCAGAGTTAACGTGGGCATAGACACCTTGGCACACTATTTTCAGATAGTAATGATTGAATTAGTATGTATATATAGATTCCATTTGAATAAGACGGATATTATATTGGAGAATAAAATATGAGACAGAATAATTTCTGGGATACCCGATATAAATTGTTAACTTTGTGTATATCTTACCCTGGCATAACGCCAAAGAAATGTGTAAGAGAGAGGTATTCCCAGGTCAAAATTGACTGTTTTTAAAATACTTATTTCCATTTTGATCAGCTCCCTTGTGTGTAAGCGCCGTCACATATGTACAAATCTTCTACCATTGGTGGTATTCTTTCCTAAAGTTAAAGTTAAGAATAAGTTTTTGTTATTGAGTTTACTGCTCGACATGAGCACAATTTTATAGCAGATTATAATTATAAAACTTACGTCAAACTTGCTCGCTATGAAAAGACTCGCAGCGCCGAGCAGTTGTAGAGTCTCTTTCCCGACTATCATCTTTGTTAGTATAGATCGACCAGTTTTACAGCCAGATATAAGGTCTCGTGATTCAACTCAAATGACTCCTGCACCTCGACCATCCAATCGACCAGAAGCGCTCTCATCCATTGCGAGAGGCATATTTGCCGATCCTCCATGTAATTGCCGATGGGGAATAGCGTTCTCGTTCTTTCAAATACTCGAAGATGTCCATCGCATAGTGTGACACCTGGTACGGATCTAGCCAATTCTCGACATCAAAGTCCCTTCGGGTAATTGTCTTATCGGTGGTGCCATTTTTCAGATATGACGAAACTTTAGTTCCTTATCTAATTGCTATAATTCACAAACATACATATAATTAGTTTATATCAAGAGATATATTATACATAGTTTAATTTATATAGTGCATAAATAATATAATACAGAATGTTTCAGAAATAAATTGTCAAATTTGAGGAGCATATTCTACTAACAGTAAAAATGGAAAAGTTACAAATTTTAAGTAACATCAAAGAAAAGGGAGACGTAAAAAGAAGGAAGATAAGAGAGATAAGTGATTTCGAAGTACACAGATAGTATAAATGAATAAAAGAGAGAAGGAAGACACGTAAAATGTATATATATGAAGGAAAAGAGCATTTTTATCTTTTCTAACTCTTAATGGAAAAAATAAGTTGAACCGATAATATATTAATTATAACTTACGATAATTCCTTCGCGTAAACGGGACCTTCGCGTAAACGGGATTGATCTCCTCGGCATCAGCTCCCTGCCGTCAATATATATATAATATATTCGCGTAAACGGGGCCTTCGCGCAAACGGGATTGATCTCCTCGGCATCAGCTCCCTGCCGTCAATATATAATATAATATAAAAACCACGAAAACCTCGCACAACAAATTTCTATAAAGCCTCCTCGAGCTGTCTCGAAATTTTAAATAAACATAGAATATTTTTGCTTTATATAAACCGGATGCGATAACGAGAATGAATAAGCACAATTACGAAAGATACTTGTTTGTCTCGCGATAAAACCGTTAGGGAAACCGGCTCGATCATGACTTTGATCGACAAAATAAGAACTTTACTATATTTTTCCGTTCTCTTTTTTTTTACCTTGTCGGTGTGTAACGTGGTCATTACAACGTACCTCGATAACCGTTGCACTCAATACAGCTTAGGATCTCATACTTTCTATCTATCCTCTACCACACCTGAAAAGATCAGAGTAACAAATCATCCTGTGGCGAAGAGACATGAGGGAATATAGTCCTTAAATCCAGACGAATATAACTCTGGCCTGATAAACTATCGCAACACGCAAAAGACGTTTATGGAACTTAATGCACAAGAATTTTATGTAAGAAAACGTACCTATTGGGAGATACAGATCGCTTCAGATTGCAGCTGACAGCGTAACCTCCAAAAGTCATCAGAAATACACATTGAGAAAATAGGGAAGGGGCGGGAGATCGCAATATTATCCATGTTAGGCTGCGTTCGGAAACGTCACCCGAGTATACTCCCTTCTCTTTCTATCTCAGCAAGTTAGAAGAAGAAAGTATACCCGCGTGTACCCGGGTGACGTTTCCGAACGCAGCCTTATGCACATAGGTTAACTGGTTAACTGACTGTCTATGATGACTGTGACAGCGCGCTGCACTGTCTGCACTGTCTGCACTGCACTGCACTGCACTGCACTGCACTGCGATACTAACGCCGGCAGCCGCCAGTGTCGAAAAAGTGAAAGTGACGTTTTCTCTCTGTAGACATATATATATTGAATGAGAGCGTCGACGTATCTTAACGACGACGTATCTTAATAAAAAAATTTCACATTTCGACTTTGCTCGCAATATCTCCGCTCGTAGGGCACGTAGCGGAAAAATGAAAAGAACGGACCCCCCCCCCCCAAATCGACCCCAAGCTATCGATCAAGCCTATTTAGAACTTGATCCGTTCACTCGTTATCGAGATCTCAACATTTCGAGTACTTGCAAATCGTCGCGTCGCGTAAAAGAGTCACGGTCTGTCTCGCTCCGCGTGTACTTGGCGCGAGACACTACCGTGTCTCTTGATACTTAATTCCATATTTTTAATCAATTTAAATCTAAACTTCTAATCTTAAAACTTACTTTTAAATATAATTTAATTTTTTTATTCAAACTAGCTTACTAATATTGCTTCCTCATGGAGGAAGCTTTGTGTTCGTAAATTCGTATATGAACCTTTGATTGCGTATAAAGTTGGATCTAGTCAACCAAATTTAAAAAATTATATATGAAATAGGGGTAGAAGAAACCAAAGAAAAGATTGGTTTTTTAGTTTTTTCTGCCAATATGTTCATATTGTTGTAAAACGTCGAAATATCCTCTAAAAAAAAATGTCGGTATGTATGTATGTGTGTGTGTATGTCTGTGCCAAATTTACCGAAATTTCTATAACTCCAGAACTAATCAACCAAATCTTAACCACATATATATGAAATAGGGGTAGAAGAGACTGAAGAATATAATAGAATTATTAAAAATTGTTAATAATAAAGGGGTTACCAATTTTTGTTAAAAAAACAACCAAGTTTACTGAAATTTCTATAACTCAAGAACTAATCAACCAAATTTTAAAAAATTATATATGAAATAGGGGTAGAAAAGACTGAAGAATATAATATAATTATTAAAAATTGTTAATAATAAAGGGATTACCGATTTTTGTTAAAAAAAGAAACAACCAAGTTTACTGAAATTTTTATATAAAAATTGTTAAAATAATAAAGGGGTTACTTCCTCTATGAGGAAGCCAAAAAAAAAATACTAATAATTACTTCTACTTGCACACTTAAGAACTATGAGGAAGCAATGTGCAAGTTTCTACTTGCACACTTAATTTCTTACTTTCAGTGGCACAACAAATTTTTATCGATTTTATATTTCCTTTATTATTTTAATTATTTAAAGAAAGATTTTAAGTTCATATAACCTAAACTTTAAACCTTCTAAGTTTAAAAAATAATAATTCCTTTATAAATCTTATCCATACTCACAAATCCACTCTTACTTACTTACATAATTTACATTTTTCCTTTCATTTAAAATCTTATATTACAATGGTTATTAACAACAATTAATTAAGTAAATATTTAATAATATATATTAATATCAATTGGAGGGTAGTGGGGAGACGTAGTGGACGAGTTGGCCCGGAGTGGAGAGGAGTAAGAAAAGGGTTTTGAGAGAAGGTAAAGAGTAAGGGAAGATGAAGTAGGGTGGCGGAGCTTGTTAAGGAGGTTCGGAGGAAGCCGTGAAAGTGGAGGAGAAGTCGAGGATAGCGTGGTTGAAGAGTAGTGATGAGAGAAAGTAAGGGAACGCTTGAGAGGTTAGGATGAGAAGCAGGAATATAAAGGGGCCAGGTTACACGATGAGGAAGCTGAGCGAGTTGGCAGCATGGAGTTTCGATCGAGCGATCGATCGACCTGTCGCAAGACAGAGGGATTGTCGATGGTGGCGCGGCAGGTGCGAAACGGAGCAGGGAGTCATCGAGACAGGTCGATGGATCGAACGATCGAAGGGGCCGGCCATATAAATAGGTGATAGAAGGCAAGGTCGGTAAATGACCCGTCTGTAGCGACGCTATGTAAGGTCTTCCGCCACACTTCGAGCTGTTTGGATCCAAAATGGCGACCACAACGCTCAGCTGATCCAAGGTCCATAGATAGACGCGACGACAGGTACGTCGCGTCTATCTACGGACCTTGAGCTAATCAGCCAAAAAATATAATGTTTAATTTTTAGATAAATGTTAATGTTTAGGCTGTTTAAAAGTTAAGTTAAGTTAAAAAACAAAAATAAATAATACTTGGTCGAAATTAGAAAAATAAACAGCATGCATTCTCAAATATATTAACTAATTTTATTACTAACTTTTAATTATAAACATTGAGTGTTTAAAATAATTAGACTACAAATTAAGTTTTCCAATAATCTTATATTTTTATTAATAAACATGTAATTATAATAATTAAAATAATAACCCAAATACATTTATTCCGCCAGTAATAATTAACAGCAATATCATTTAAATGGACTTTAATTAACTGGCGATTAAAATATTGCAAAAAAAATATTTATTTAAATACTAGGTGCGCAACTAAGTTTCCGGGTTTTTTTGATCAATAAAAAATAGAAAATTTCAAGAGAAATACAAAAAACGGTTTATTCAAAGTATCGTCCCTTGCTAGCTATACATTTTTGCCATCTCTCTGGCAATACATGAATACCGCGACAATAAAACGACGCGTCTTTGGACCGAAACCATTCATCCAACCAATTTTGCACTTCTTCGAAATTGGTCAAGTGTAGCCCAGCCAAGCCATGCGCCATCGACCGGAACAAGTGATAATCGGAAGGCGCCAGGTCTGGCAAATACGGCGGGTGCGGTAGCAGATCCCATTTCAGCGTTTTGATGGTGTCCTGGACGATGGAACTGCGATGGCACGGAGCGTTGTCGTGCTGCAATATCACTCGTTCGTGTCTCGTGTCCCATTCTGGCCGTTTTTCGAGCAATGTATGGTTTAAATTGATCAGTTGTTGTCGGTAGCGATGCCCATTGACAGTTTCGCCCGGTTTCAGCAGCTCATAGTACACGATTCCTTTCTGGTCCCACCAAAGCGCTCCTTGTCCTCAGTGTCAAAATCGCCACTTCTGAAGCGTTTAAACCAATCTTCACAGGTAGTTTTCGATGGTGCATGTTCGCCGTAGGCCTCCTCAAGCAAACGACGTGCTTCAGCTGCATTTTTTTTCAAGTTAAAGCAGAAAAGCAAAGCTTCCCGCAAATGCTGTTTATTTGGCACAAAACTCGACATCTCCGTTGTTAGAAAAAATATTTTTGCGTTGCGATATGTGTTTATATAACGACTGGTTATTGTTAACAGATGTCCAAGCTATAACTTCAGACAACTTCAGACATGTAAGTCGAGTACATGTGTTATTGGTGCCATCTATGTGTGAAACCCGGAAACTTAGTTGCGCACCTAGTAATATTGCTATTAAAATAAATATTTGAAAACAATAACAACATTGCTTTGCAAATAATTTTGATTTTTAGATAATAGATTGCCTATAAGCACTTTTTGAAGCAAAGGATTTATTTTTCGATAAACGTATTTTTTTTTTGATCGTTAACAAAAATAATTTGTCTAATATGAATATATCGACGTAAAATATTGTAGAAGAAATTACAAGGTTTAGTACGTTCCGCACAAATGTTTGAGATAGGGGAGACCGGGGCTAAACCGCCAGTTTTTTTCGGAGCCGATTTTAACAACAAAATAAATAATTGAAGTTAAATGTGGTATACCACTGTAAAGAGTGAACCTTTAGCTACAAAAATTATTAAGGAAATTTTTATCTACGTCGCTTTGTTTAACCGGTATAGAGCAAAAACGACAACGGTGCAAAAATTAAAATCTCAAAAATGCCGGGGTTGAACCGCCACCCCCCCGGGGTTTATCCGCCACACTGCATTTTCAATACATATACGTACATGTAATCCTGAAAAATGATAGGATACATTTTAATAATTGTTTTTAAGAGAAAAATATAAAAATTTATTAAAAATTTTTATGCAAAACATTAAAAAATAATTGTTTTACCTATTCCATAAAACAATTTAGGCACGTGAATACAGAGGTTAACCAAATCGTAAACTCCCCAACGGCACGTCACATTGTCAACGCGGGCAACCACGGGGAATACGCGTGACGGCGTTACGGTGCCATAGGATCAGCGCGGACCCTCGAGCAACCTAACCAAGCCGCGTTTCTCGCGGGGGAGCGATAAATAGCGACAGGGGGGTTAGAAAAGCTCGCGGTGGAGCGCGACCATTTTACCGACTCGACGGCGTCCTCGCGCCGATTCCTCGACGCGCCGACGACGACGACGACGACGGCCATGACCACCACGACGACGACGGCCACGACCACCACGACGACGACGGCCACGACCACCACGACGACAACGGCCACGACCACCACGACGACGACGACGACGACGATGACCACCACCGACACCACCACCACTACAACGGCGGCGACAATGACGCCGAGACGATGCGGCGAACGCTGGACGATGCGGTCGCACGCGCGACTGTCACTGACACAACGACCAACAACGACGATTTACCGCGGCCGGGAGTCGGGACGATCTACAGCGCGCGCGGCATGTCAACTCTCGCGCGGAAATCGCGGGATCTCAGAGCCGTGCCGTGCCTCGCCGTACCTCGCCGACGTGCCGTGAGCGTAAGCGATCTCGAAAACAACGGTCCGCCATCTTTTCGGTCGGCCAAAACACCCAAAAACACCCGTTTTGCGACGATACGTGCGTACCATTTCCCTCCTACACAAACTGACGCACGTGCAAGGGAAGACAGAATCACGCTCGAGGGAAACCTAACCTGAATCGCCGTGAGCTGAAGTCGTGCGCCCGGCGCGCCACAGTGACGAGACTGGCGGACCAGCCCCGGGTGCTTACTGGCGGATAAGCCCCAAACATAAGTTTCAGGTTTGATCGCCCACGAAATATTAGACATCAACGATAATGAAAAAACTACACTGGATTCGTGTTCAGCATGCATTACTCTTTATAATCACGTACCGCGAGATTTGAAGAGCAAATATTATTGCAGATGTTACAATATTTCCACGCGCAGAAAATTTCACTTTCACCTTCCGAAAACACGTTTGCCCTCGTAAAAATCATAACACGGCAGGTAACCTGCCGAAACTCCGTTGGTCACATGGGTACCATAAGCAGCGTTTACAATGTTAATAGCGAGTTCGCACAATATACAGGTTCCGAGATATTTGATTTGGCGGTTCAACCCCGCTGGCGGTTTAGCCCCGGTCTCCCCTAGTTAATTTTTTATAAGGTGCCCATTTTTCGATCATTTGTAATAAATGCTCAAATAATCGAGGGTGCAGAGCACATCTATCAAAATGCGCTTGCAAATGACCTTCAACTAAAGAAATATAGTTAAATATACCATTTGAAGGATTTTCTAAGAATCCAAAAGAAAGAGCTTTGGTATAAAACAAATACTGACCATTATCACCAGTAAAAGCTTTTAAACAATCACTACAAGCGTATTTTTTTCGTAAAACATAAGAAATTGCACTTCCTAGCACGTTGTTTATAATATTACATTCTAATCTATTCGTTATTGGGGTTACATAAGTGTAATTTTGTGTATTTTCATAAACGGGAGAATACATACAATCCTCTGGCGAAATCCCAATTAAATCATTTCCTTTCTCTGGTTTTTTTGATAAAAAAAATTGAACGTAATGCTCATCATTATCTTCATAATTTTTTTTGGTTTTCCGAGTTTCTATAAATTGACATAATGTAATCAGTCGTAGACACCGTTTAGTTTCTAAAGCAGTTGGATTATCGTTTCCATGTCGACGTAAAGTCGAAAACAAATTTTCTATGGCATCTTGATTAAGGCGAGAGGTTAAAAAAAAGTTATATCCATTTTTAAATAACAAATTCACGAGTGTTATAGTATTTAAAACTGACATTTTTATACCCGTCTGAACTGGTTTCCATGACTTGCCAATTATTATATTTTCTATTAAATCTAAAAAATCATCAATAATAGCTATTTTTACGTTTTTATTACTTAAATTTATAGCTTCACTTTGGTATCTGCTATTCATTACATCAAACCAAGCTCGAACCTTTCTAATAAACCAAGCTGTAGTTTCAGCTTCTTTATCTATCATTTTCAGTTTAATCAAAGTTTCCAGAGCAACGGCAGTTCTTACATTAAATATATGCGCTGCTGGTGGTACTTGCATTTTATTAAAAGAAGAAGGCCTTAAAATCTCAGCTGTTATATTTGGTGCTAATTTTAAATCACTATGTCGTTCTTGAATTGCAACTAATTCTTCAAGGTATTTAAATCGTACTTCATTACATGGCAAATTTTCAGACTCTACAATTGATCGGGCTATTATAATGATGGAATTATTGGTTAACGCCATTCGTAAATTTTTTAAAAGATGTGGAATATCTGGAAAGATATAAAAAGAATCACCAGTTCGTACGGGATGATCTATAAACGGTACAACGTTATCCCTCGAAACATTTACTCCTAAGTTGCGCCATATAGCTTGATTTTTCGGACCCATATCACAGACTAATCCACGAACCCTAAAGCCTATTTTCTCGACTTCTTCAACAATTTCTAAAAGTAATTGGGTCATTACACAATCATCTGAAGATTTAGACGTCAGGTGCCACAAAATAATTTGCTTCCAGTTTTCTGTTAGTCCTCTGAGCATAAAAACAACAACAGTAGTGCTTAGTTTTGCCCGTTCTTCACACGTTGTTTGTCCAATAAATGACCCTGTAGTTATAGATTAAAAATATATATTTCAATTTTAACGTACTTTGGATTTCGAACCAATGGATTACGCCTATGAACTAGAGAGACAAGGAAATGACTAAATAACAAAATATGAAGAAAAAAATTGTTATTATTACAATCTTCTTACTCTAACACTATTACTTATAGGTATCATTATTAATACTATTATCAAAATCATTATTTTAATTACAATTATTATTCTTACAATTATTATTAATATTATTATTATTATACAATTGAAAATATATTCTATTTATTAATAAAAAGACTGTAGAAAAACACTCATAAATTAGTACTTATATACAGAGATATACAGAGTGTAGGAGTTTCTTTTAATAAGGATGCTAAGAATATCTATTTTTGTAATCATATTTTGTAATTATTAGTCGTAATATAAATATAAAGTTCAGTTTGTATTATATATACCTGTGCTAACATCATACTCCAAGGATTTTTTAATGTCCATTTCATCCATCAAAACTACACAATCACTTTGATGCGTAGATAAATGAGTTTTCTTTTTCTCTGCCATTAATGAAAGGACGTCTTTTAACAGACCAGGAGAGAAATCAAGTTTACTGATGTGTTTGCATAAAGTAGAATAAGCTGGTAAAGGTAACAGGAGATCTTTTTTCAAATATAAATAGGCCTTCCATCCAACTATAAACAGAAAGTATCAAAATTAGTGTTAATTCCATACAAAAACTAACATTATTTTATTTAAAAATTGAGGAAATTACCAGCATATCTTATTTGTATTGTACGTTTCAAGCATTCAGGAGACCATTTTGGTTTATGTGGATTAGATAATCCTGCAGCAAATTTCTTGAAAAATGGAATCTTTTTCAATTTTTCAGATAAGGTACAACATTTTTTCTTATAAGATTTCATTTTTGTTGTTATTTTTAGTCGTAATAATTTTTCATTTTCATATTTCGACTTTAGCATATTAGCTTTTGCATGCTCTTTTTCTAATTGCAGTTGCAAATATTTTATTTCATTAGCTTGTCGGATAGTACCTTGTTCATTAGAAATATATTTTGTTTGTAACATAAGTGTGTCACTGTCACCATCAGTTTGAATGCTTGTATCTGTGACCATTTTTGCTGATGGAAAATGTACATTTAGTGAATTTCCATCGATAACGTTCTCATTATCCCTAATATTACTGTTGAAATTAGTTAAAATCACCGGATTAAAGTCTTAAACATAATCATTTTCGAATAGGTTTTCGTGAGGAGTTTGTTGCCCTGCAAATAATAAATGTAATTAAAAATAATAATTATTATCTAATATCCACAGATATTGAATAAAAAAATTTGATTCTACAATAATTTTTACCAACTGCTGACTGGTTATTGAATGTAATTGTTGAATTTTCATCATTAAAATAGTTGGAACAGCGTTTGGTTTTAATTTTCGCCATTTATCCTCTCGGTGGTTTTCAAATTGGGAGTCATCAAAGTGACGCTACATAAAATAAAAAGTGTTAATTAATACTTGCTCGAAATTTAAATTATAATATTTTAATTGACATAATTTATTTACATACTCGCATAACCTCGAAGTCGGTGCTATACTTTTGCCGCATTTTTCGAGCCATACTTGTTTTTGTTGCTTGTCTTTGGGAAACCGAAACATACGAAACCCATTTTCACTGCGATTTTTGCAATGTTTTGCACAGCAGCCTACCATTGCAGCTTTTCGTCTTTCCGACGAGACACGTGCCGTACACCATCAGCGCGAATGGCGAACTACGCACACAGTAACAACTATTGTACGACGTGCACTAATACACAGTCACTGGATCCAAAATGGCGGCCGTCGGAAGACCAGTTACACGACATTTTCCATAAAAGTAGAGGGGATAATGTTGGTACTAACGAAAATCCCTAGGCAACACAATTTAATTTTTGTAGATTAGTAGCACCGCGTAAGTAGTAATCTGTTAAGTTAGAGGAAGCATTTTTCGAAATATACGTGCACGAATACAAAATAATCAAACCTTTTTGATACATGCGTGATAATGAAAGGACAGTATTTGTTATTTGTTTTCAAACTTTTATGTAATCTTCGGTATTTCTATTTTCTATTATTGTTAATTTTGTACAAATTATCAAAACTAATAGGAAAAAAAAAAATACAATTATAAATATTTTATTTCCTTTTCTGTTTTTAATTTTCCTTTTCAGTAAATAATTTATATTGTTAGAATTTAAAGAATTGGTCTAACAACTTTTCCAATTACGTTGCATATACAGGGTGTATCAGAATGTTTGGTACTTTTTTCATATTTAGATAGAGCGAGCCAAACTGAGTCGAAAAGTCATGTACCATTTTGCAATTTTCGCAATAGTTGATGAGTTATTAATGATTAAAAATCGCCGTATTGGCCCGGCCCACCGCCAAATCCAAGCGCGCGGCGAGATGCGGCCGCCCCGCGGTCGGCGCGCGGGCAGTTGTTTACTTCAAGCGGCACGAGCGGCGCGTAACGCCGGGCCCCCGTCCTGAGCGATGATAGTTTCTCGCCTTTTTTAAATAGAAATAAAATTTTCTAACAACATAGAAAAATTTTTTGTGCGTACTTATGTACATACGTGTGTACATGCATACACAGTAAAATATCAATTGTACTGCTTAAAAAAGCGATTACTCAATTTACTTTTTTTTCTGTTAGTAAGTAACGGTTGTCTTTAAGAAAGAATATTTTCTTGATAATAGTCTTAAAATGTACAAATTTTAGAAAGAGTCTTTATCATGTACTCGAAAGAAGAATTTATACTCCTTCAAAGAACATAATAAAATTTTATTAAAGAAAAGTCAAAACAATAAATAAAGTAATATGAGGACCCTCGAGATTAAAATAGGAGAAGTCAAGGCTATGAGGGTCAGACGCAGATCACAGTGCGTAATATCAGAAATAACTGATTTATTCGTCGTTTTGATACATTACATCGATCTGTACGTTTCGGCTCAGTTTTGAGCCATCTTCAGCGGCAGTTACAGAAATTAAGTTACACGTTCTCCGTACCGTATGGTGAGTTTACTGATTCAAAGTATCAGAAACATAGACCAATTGATCCATATCTGTAAATTTGTTCAATTAATGTTGAGATATTAAAAAGATCCCTTAGGAAACTCACCATTCGGTCTGAAAAACGTGGAATACAGAGCCATGTACATAATGAATACTCTCTGCGAGAAGACTTGACGATCTTGTCGACACGACACACAATGATATGAAAGGTCTTGCAAGAAGAGGCATCTAATTGTTTAATTCTTCAATTAAGAATATAAAATTAAAACAAAAATTCGATTTACTTATTATTTTGACTTTTCTTTGATAATATTTTATAATGTTCTTTGAAGGAGTATAAATTCTTTTTTCATACAAAGTACATGACAAAGTACATGACAAAGACTTTTTCTAAAATCTGTGATAAGTACATTTTAAGATTATTATCAAGAAAATATTCTTTGTTAAAGATAACCGTTACTTACTAAAAGAAAAAGAGTAATTCGAGAATTACAATTATGTACGTAATAAAAATTTAAGAATTAAAATTGTGTACATAATTAAAATTCGTGAATTACAATTATGTACATAATTTTAATTCCCGAAAAATTTTTATGTCATAACATAAAATAAATTCAGAATTAATATTTTGTCTAGACATAATTTTAATTCTGCATTTTCAATTATAGCTTAATAATATAATTCGATGAATTATAAGTATCTAGACATAATAATAATTTCTTTTCTTTGAGTATCAATTTAATTTGGTAGAATTTTTATGATGATATTAAATAGCAAAACGGCGTGCCGTATACGCACACGCAAAAAAATATCATTCTATAGTGCTAAAAAAACCAATTACTCAATTTTCTCTTCCTTTAAGTATATAACGATGATCTTTACAAAAAATGTTTTTTTGATAATATTACTTAAAATAAATAATATTCTAAATTCTAATTATTCAGTTCTTCAGTTAAGAATATAAAATTAAAACAAAAATTCGATTTGCTAATTATTTTGATAGGAGAAGTCAAGGCTATGAGGGTCAGACGCAGATCACAGTGCGTTCCTTATGAAAAAAAACTATTGAAAAACTATTGAGAGCGAATTAACTATTGGATAACTATTAGATTTGAATAGTACGTACTATTCAAATTTAATAGTTAACTATTGAAAGTCCAATAGTTAATTCGCTGTCAATAGTTTTTTTTCATAAGGGGTAATATCAGAAATAACTGATTTATTCGTCGTTTTGATACATTACATCGATCCGTACGTTTCGGCTCAGCTTTGAGCCATCTTCAGCGGTAGTTACACAAGTTAAGTTACACGTTCTCCGTACCGTATGGTGAGTTTACTGATTCAAAGTATCAGAAACATAAATCAATTGATCCATATCTGTAAATTTGTTCAAATAATGTTGAGATATTAAAAAAATTCCTTAGGAAACTCACCATTCGGTCTGAATAACGTGGAATACAGAGCCATGTACATAATGAATACTCTCTGGGAGAAGACTTGACGATCTTGTCGACACGACACACAATGATATGAAAGGTCTTGCAAGAAGAAGCATGTCGTAGGTCAACACACCGGCGAGGATTATAACAAAGCACGATTTGACACCGTCACAATATTGCATGTACCAATAGTAAAACCCCGATTTGCCAACGACCAAGTTCATGAGCATGGATTACAATTTGCTCAAAACCGTGACATATGCATGATGCAAAAAATCAGTGTCATTTTGAGACGGTGTCAAATCGTGCTATGTTATAATCCTCGCCGGTGTGTTGACCTACGACATGCCTCTTCTTGCAAGACCTTTCATATCATTGTGTGTCG
The DNA here is from genome assembly GCF_030848795.1 of Temnothorax nylanderi. Classification (NCBI taxonomy): domain Eukaryota; kingdom Metazoa; phylum Arthropoda; class Insecta; order Hymenoptera; family Formicidae; genus Temnothorax; species Temnothorax nylanderi. The sequence goes on along the minus strand of NW_027249174.1, from coordinate 592,733 downwards.
TGTCGACAAGATCGTCAAGTCTTCTCCCAGAGAGTATTCATTATGTACATGGCTCTGTATTCCACGTTATTCAGACCGAATGGTGAGTTTCCTAAGGAATTTTTTTAATATCTCAACATTATTTGAACAAATTTACAGATATGGATCAATTGATTTATGTTTCTGATACTTTGAATCAGTAAACTCACCATACGGTACGGAGAACGTGTAACTTAACTTGTGTAACTACCGCTGAAGATGGCTCAAAGCTGAGCCGAAACGTACGGATCGATGTAATGTATCAAAACGACGAATAAATCAGTTATTTCTGATATTACCCCTTATGAAAAAAAACTATTGACAGCGAATTAACTATTGGACTTTCAATAGTTAACTATTAAATTTGAATAGTACGTACTATTCAAATCTAATAGTTATCCAATAGTTAATTCGCTCTCAATAGTTTTTCAATAGTTTTTTTTCATAAGGAACGCACTGTGATCTGCGTCTGACCCTCATAGCCTTGACTTCTCCTATCAAAATAATTAGCAAATCGAATTTTTGTTTTAATTTTATATTCTTAACTGAAGAACTGAATAATTAGAATTTAGAATATTATTTATTTTAAGTAATATTATCAAAAAAACATTTTTTGTAAAGATCATCGTTATATACTTAAAGGAAGAGAAAATTGAGTAATTGGTTTTTTTAGCACTATAGAATGATATTTTTTTGCGTGTGCGTATACGGCACGCCGTTTTGCTATTTAATATCATCATAAAAATTCTACCAAATTAAATTGATACTCAAAGAAAAGAAATTATTATTATGTCTAGATACTTATAATTCATCGAATTATATTATTAAGCTATAATTGAAAATGCAGAATTAAAATTATGTCTAGACAAAATATTAATTCTGAATTTATTTTATGTTATGACATAAAAATTTTTCGGGAATTAAAATTATGTACATAATTGTAATTCACGAATTTTAATTATGTACACAATTTTAATTCTTAAATTTTTATTACGTACATAATTGTAATTCTCGAATTACTCTTTTTCTTTTAGTAAGTAACGGTTATCTTTAACAAAGAATATTTTCTTGATAATAATCTTAAAATGTACTTATCACAGATTTTAGAAAAAGTCTTTGTCATGTACTTTGTCATGTACTTTGTATGAAAAAAGAATTTATACTCCTTCAAAGAACATTATAAAATATTATCAAAGAAAAGTCAAAATAATAAGTAAATCGAATTTTTGTTTTAATTTTATATTCTTAATTGAAGAATTAAACAATTAGATGCCTCTTCTTGCAAGACCTTTCATATCATTGTGTGTCGTGTCGACAAGATCGTCAAGTCTTCTCGCAGAGAGTATTCATTATGTACATGGCTCTGTATTCCACGTTTTTCAGACCGAATGGTGAGTTTCCTAAGGGATCTTTTTAATATCTCAACATTAATTGAACAAATTTACAGATATGGATCAATTGGTCTATGTTTCTGATACTTTGAATCAGTAAACTCACCATACGGTACGGAGAACGTGTAACTTAATTTCTGTAACTGCCGCTGAAGATGGCTCAAAACTGAGCCGAAACGTACAGATCGATGTAATGTATCAAAACGACGAATAAATCAGTTATTTCTGATATTACGCACTGTGATCTGCGTCTGACCCTCATAGCCTTGACTTCTCCTATTTTAATCTCGAGGGTCCTCATATTACTTTATTTATTGTTTTGACTTTTCTTTAATAAAATTTTATTATGTTCTTTGAAGGAGTATAAATTCTTCTTTCGAGTACATGATAAAGACTCTTTCTAAAATTTGTACATTTTAAGACTATTATCAAGAAAATATTCTTTCTTAAAGACAACCGTTACTTACTAACAGAAAAAAAAGTAAATTGAGTAATCGCTTTTTTAAGCAGTACAATTGATATTTTACTGTGTATGCATGTACACACGTATGTACATAAATACGCACAAAAAATTTTTCTATGTTGTTAGAAAATTTTATTTCTATTTAAAAAGGCGAGAAACTATCATCGCTCAGGACGGGGGCCCGGCGTTACGCGCCGCTCGTGCCGCTTGAAGTAAACAACTGCCCGCGCGCCGACCGCGGGGCGGCCGCATCTCGCCGCGCGCTTGGATTTGGCGGTGGGCCGGGCCAATACGGCGATTTTTAATCATTAATAACTCATCAACTATTGCGAAAATTGCAAAATGGTACATGACTTTTCGACTCAGTTTGGCTCGCTCTATCTAAATATGAAAAAAGTACCAAACATTCTGATACACCCTGTATATATAAATTATTTTCCTATATGTCAAAATAGTTTACGCATACATTTTCCACGCGAAACGAGGTGCCACATGGGTTCATGACGCGCTTTACAAGCTTGTTTAAGTACATGCGTGGGCGGGGAAATTTTGCTCCCCTGCACCCCCCTCCTCATGCATGTACTTTATAATTTCGCTTTACAACTTAGCATGTACTTTAAGTTGTAAAGCGAGTTTCACTCTGCCTACTGGCGGGGTGGGTGCGGGGGAGGGGGGGCCGAAAGCCCCCCCCTCGCACCCTCCCGTGTGTGTGTGTGTATGCATATACATCTACAATTTAATATAGTCAGGATAAACTAATAAAATCTATTAATTTATCCTGACTATCCTGACTATATTAAATTGTAGATGTTATATACATACACACACACACGCGCGCGGGGGGTGCAAGGGGGGCCTTCGGCCTCCCCTCCCGCACCCATCTCCGCCGGTAGGCAGCGTGGAACTCGCTTTATAACTTAAAGTACATGCTAAATTGTAAAGTGAAATTATAAAGCACATGCATGGAGAGGTGCAAGGAGGCTTACATGCGTGAGCGCATGTGAGCAGGAGGACATTTACTGAAAAGGAAAATTAAGAACAGAAAAGGAAATAAAATATTTATAATTGTATTTTCTTTTTTTCTATTACTTTTGATAACTTGTACAAAATTAACAATAAGTCTAGATCTTCTTTATTTAACTCTATCTCTTTCCAAATTTTTTTAAATTCATTTTCTTTTGCTTTTAGAACATCACGTTCTGATCTCGCCCAGAATTTAGCAAGGTTGAACATACTTCTTATAGTTTTCTGATGTTCAGTAAGGTAAGCTGTAAGTAATACTGAATTTTAAAAAGAGTTACGCCTAGCATATATGTGCACGCATTTGTAGTATGCATTTTTGAAAGTACGTTATGATGATATAAACGTGTATTGAATACCAGATAACATAATATTTCTAAGTTGTACCTAAAAATTTCACAATCGTCGAATGTTTCTTTAGATTTTCCTTCAGTTCGCGATTATGTCTTTCTGTCACATTATTCGTTCTATATTTTTCTCCATAGACACAGAAGGAATTGGGCTTGAAACTATTTATCCATGTCTCCTTATAATACTGGATAAATGGTTTCAAATTCTTGCAATCATGAAAAATGATGCCGTGTATTAATTGAAAGCCTTCTTCTATATATGTCTCTGGTAAGAAAGCTAGACATTTTAATAGTTTTATTAGACCCCAGCCTAATTCTTTTTCCTTTCCTTTAATAATGCCGCATTTGTCAGCTTTACGTACCAATGCCTGTAATGAGAAACCCACCAATAAGGATTGATGGAATTGATGTGCATTACATGTTTATTATTATGTATATTATTTTTTAATACCTGGCTATAATGAAAGAAGCAGCCAATGATTTTAGCGCAGGGAAAAACTACCTGTAACGCTTTGCGTTCTGCTCTCTCAAAATCGGATATTATTGTTACAGGTTTTATATTAACAGTATTTGTTATTTGTTTTAAGATTTCTATGTAATCTTCGGTATTTTTGTTTTTCATTATTGCATACACAATTGGAAATGTCTGAAATTGTAGAACAATTAAATTTACTTATACACTTACATGTAATATAGAGTGCCTTTTGCAATTTAATAAACTAATTGATGACTGAATTAATGAATTATTTTACTTACTCTATTATTATATCTAATTAAGATTGTCCATAATTGACAATTCTTGTTTTTCAGTTGGGGTACCGTTGCGAATGTCCCATCCACAAACATTGTAAGTGGTTCATTAATTTTATTCATAATTGACTCCGTCAAAAATTTATCAATAAAAATTACTGCTTTTGTGTCATTATTTTTTATGACACATTCAACATTGAATGAACTTTCTTCATCTAACGCAAGTAATTGCTTCCATTTTTGTGTTTTTAGACAATCTTGTAAGCTGTGCAGATTTTTTGGTATGTGTTCAATATTTTTTTTCTTATGTCGCTCGATGGATTTCTCAATATTTGCAATATTTGTTAAGTTTAACATATGGTCATGTCTATGTGTGTAAATGCACAAATAACGAATTATAAATAGTAATTAGTAATTATCTTTATAATAGCATTTATTATCTTCTACTTCATTGCCTTTTACTTACTTAGAAACAATTTTCTTTTTAATTATTTTTGTTGTGTCGAAAGGTTCTGAGGCTTTAATTTCTTTTTTAAGTTCAATGAGTTTATATGTAGGTTTTTCGTGCCCTTTATGACTTCCGCTTGCTATATATTTATTATTTTTTATTTGTAAACGTGCTCTGCATTGCACGTCTTTCTTTTTACGAAAACTATATTCGTAATACCTGTAAGAAAATTGTTTATAGTTAAATGGTCACATCAATAGTTTAGATGAATTCTCAAAAATGAATATTTGAGGCACTTACATTGTATCTTTGTAGGTGCTGTTGTGATGGAAATGGTATCCTTCATACTCTAATTTTGGCTGTTGAATTCTTATGGGATTATATTTTCTTTTTTCTGCCATGTCGAAAAGTGCAGTGGTTATAGGTTATTATTAACAATTGGAAAAGAATGGTAGTCGAGAAAAACAAAAACGTAACAGTGATACACATACATGGTGACCAAGAAAAAAAGACTTTCCCGATTTTAGTTTTAGTTTTCATAAAAAGAAAGACGTGCAATGCAGAGCATGTTTACAAATAAAAAATAAATATATAGCAAATGGAAGTCACGAAGGGCACGAAAAATCTATACATATAATATAAGCTTGTTGAACTTAAAAAAGAAATTATAATAAAAGCTTTCGACACAAGAATAATTAAAAAGACAATTTCTAGGTATTAAGTAAAAAGCGATGAAGTAGAAGATAATAAATGTTATTATAAATATAACTAATTACTATTTATAATTTGTTATTTGTGCATTTACACATAGACATGACCATATGTTGGACTTAACAAATATTGAGAAATCCATCGAGCGACATAAGAAAAAAAGTATTGGACACATACCAAAAAATCTGCACAGCTTTATAAGATTGTTTAAAAACACAAAAATGGAATTACTTGCGTCAGATGAAGAAAGAAATTCTCTTAATGTTGAATTTGTCATAAAATATAATGACATAAAAGCAGTTATTTTTATTGATAAATTTGCGACGGACTCAATCATGAATAAAATTCATGAACCACTTACAATCTTTGTGGATGGGACATTTGCAACGGTACCCCAACTAAAAAACAATAATTGTCAATTATGGACAATTCTAATTATATATAATAATAGAGTAAGTAAAGCAATTCATTAATTCAGTCATCAATTAGTTTATTACATTGCAAAGGCACTCTATATTACATGTAAATGTATAAATAAATTTAATTGTTTTACAATTTCAGACATTTCCGATTGTGTATACAATAATGGAAAATTGAAATACTGAAGATTACATAGAAGTCGTAAACCAATTACAAATACTGTCCTTTCATTATCACGCATTTGTCAAAAAGGTTTGATTATTTTTTATTCGTGTGCATATATTTTGAAAAAGGCTTCCTCTAACTAACAGATTACTACTTGCGCAGTGTTAATAATCTATAAAAATTAAATTGTATCGCCTAGGGATTTTCTTTAGTACCAACATTATCCCCTCTACTTTTATGGAAAATGTCGTGTAACCGGAAGACCTTACATAGCGTCGCTACCGACGCGTCATTTACCGACCTTGATAGAAGGAGAAGGAGAGAAAGCGACGAGGAAGGGAGTAGATTAAGGGTGAAGATGAACGAGGATAAATTGGTGGATACGAGGAGGGTAAGAGAGAGAGAGGAGAAGGAAAGGAGAAAGGAGAGGAGAGAGGAGAAATGTAGGAGTTTGAAGGGGACGGAGGAGAGTCTGTTCGGAAGGGTTAAAGGTAAAGGCGGAGGTGAAAGAGGTAAGCGAGAAGAGAGAAGAAATGGAGGAGTTAGAAGGGGACGGAGGAGGACGAGATTACGGAAAGGATGGAGGAGAGTCTGTTTGGAAGGGTTAAAGGTAAAGGCGGAGGTGAAAGAGAGTGAAGGTGGAATAAGGAGGAAAGGCGGCGAGCGAGAGGATGGAAAGAGACGGAAGGAAAAGAGAAGAGCAGTGGCAGAAAGGAAGGAAGTAAAGAGGTGGCTGAAGCAAGGGAGGCGGAAGGAGACGGCCGGATGGAAGACGAAGGGAGGGGAAATGAAATATAAGGTTGCAAGGGAAGATGATGTTATAACACAGTTTATTTTCAGAGAGAAGGTGGAATAAGGAGTGAAGGCGGCGAGCGAGAGGAGGGAGAGAGACGGAAGGAAAGGGGAAGAGCATTGGCAGAAAGAAGGGTAGCAAAGAGGTGGTTGAAGTAAGGGAGGCGGAAGGAGATGGACGGATGGAAGACGAAGGGAGGTGAAATGAAATGTAAGGTCGCAAAGGAGGGGAAAGGAATTGTAAGGTCGTGTGGAGAAGGAGATCACGAGAAGGATGGAGGAGAAACGGACGAGGACGAAGTTCAGGGGAAGAAAGGAGGAGAGAAGGTAGAATAAAATAGAGGGGTGTGGTGAGCGTAAGGAGGGTGAGAGACGGAGGGAAAGGAGAGCAGTGGTGGATAGGAGGGAAGCGGAGAGGTGGCTGAGAGAAACGGACGAGGACAGGGAACAGTTGAGACAGGAAGGAGGAAGGCGAAGGTACGCGGAACCGGAGGAAGCAGAAGAAGATAAACAGAGGGATGAAGGAAGAAGGGGGAGGGAGAGGGAAATAGAATAAATTGTAAGGTCGCATATGGCCAGGGCGTGTAAAGGAGTGATTTGTAAGAGGTTTGGGTACGTTCCTAATAAAAAAACGCCTTGTAAACCCTACGGGGATACACAATAAATCTACATACATGCATTAATATCAATTAATTTCTTTAAACTTGCAATTTAATATTTTATTTTATAAACTATAATATAAATTTATTATATTAATGTTAGAAAATTTTTCTTCCTTAAATAAATTTACAATTTATTACTTTAATCAAACATAACATTTTATTTTTTTACAAACCACTATGAATAAATGACTATTCTTTACTAATCACAAAGATATTGGTATTCTTTATTTTATTTTCGCTATCTGAGCCGGAATAATCGGATCTTCTATAAGAATAATTATCCGCCTTGAATTAGGTTCTTGTAATCCCCTTATTAATACCCATGTGCGAATTTCATAAAGGCTCAGTGCTGGCTTGGTACTGGTGCCAGAGTTACCAGTACTGGCTGACGATTCTGGGCCAGTACAAGCTAAGATCGGGTTCATTACTGGGGCAATGTCGGAATGATAACACGGGTCCCAGTCTTGGCGCCAACTTTGGCCCGACACAGAGTACTAGTACGGGGACAACACTGATTGCCATATCATACTCGCGGCGTGTTGCTTTCGTGCCGCGGTCGTTACTTCCGGCGCCGCTCGAACAAAAAGCTTTCTAAATCCCCTCGCGGCGTGTTGCTTTCGCGCGGTTGTTACCTCCGGCGCCGCTCGAGCAAGAATTTCTCCAAGTCCAATTCGGTCTTTCGACACCGACTCGTGGCAATGCTGTGTTCGTATAAAGCCCCTTGCACAATAGGCGATAGCGATAGCGATAGCGACAGCGACAAAGGTGCCGACAAAGCTATACCTTTAGTTACACGACGGTAGCGATCGACTACGAGCGCGAGCGAACGGGAAACGATGGTCCCCGCATCGACTTCGTCGTACGTGCCCCTTTCGTGTGCGTATTCCACAAACGTTTTACACATTCGTACGGACCAAGCGAAACGCGTTTGCACGTCCGTACGTATCGCTCGTGTCGCTCGGCTCGCCGAGCGCACCGCACCTCTTATAGTACCCAACCAGCCGGCCGAGCGATCGGCGACGCACGGTCTTACGCACGGTCGCTTACGGGCGCTGGAGGCGAAATATCGAGACCATCGGGACTTGACCGCTGAGAGCGACGACGACGGCATGAACGCGGTCGTTACCTCCGGCGTGGGCTCTAGCGAAAAGTCCCCTCGCGGCATGTTGCTTTCGCGCGGTTGTTACCTCCGGGGCCGCCCGAGCGAAAATTTTCTAAGTCGACCCAATACATGCCCAGAACTGAGCCGACTCTCGGCCGTAGATCAATATCATTTCTGGCCTTATACACGGTCAGTACTGAGACGAGACTCGGCTCAGAACAGAATATGGTTGCATGGGGGTACTGGCACAATACTGATCTAGCGGTTTATCCGTACTGGGGCAGTACCACCCATCAAGTCTTGGCAGCCAATATTGTGCCACTTCTGGGCCATGCGGACAACTCTGGCAGAAGTCCGACATTCGCACATGGGTAATGATCAAATCTATAACTCTCTAGTAACCAGCCATGCTTTTATTATAATCTTTTTTATAGTTATACCTTTTATAATTGGGGGATTTGGAAATTTTTTAGTGCCTCTAATACTAGGATCTCCTGATATAGCTTACCCTCGTATAAATAATATAAGTTTCTGACTCTTACCCCCCTCAATTTTATTATTAACACTAGGTAATTTTATTAACAACGGAGTAGGAACAGGGTGAACAATTTACCCTCCTTTAGCATCAAATATCTTTCATAGGGGCTCTTCTGTAGACCTCTCAATTTTTTCCCTTCATATTGCAGGTATATCCTCAATTCTTGGCGCAATCAATTTTATTTCTACTATTTTAAATATACATCATAAAAATTTTACTATAGATAAAATTCCCCTTTTAGTTTGAGCTATTTTAATTACCGCTATTTTACTTCTTCTAGCCTTACCTGTATTAGCAGGAGCAATTACTATATTACTAACAGATCGAAACCTAAATACATCTTTTTTTGACCCTTCTGGAGGAGGAGACCCTATTCTTTATCAGCATTTATTTTGATTCTTTGGACATCCAGAAGTTTATATTTTAATCCTTCCAGGATTTGGATTAATTTCCCATATTATTATAAATGAAAGAGGAAAAAAAGAAACCTTTGGCTCCTTAGGAATAATTTATGCCATAGTAGCAATTAGATTTTTAGGATTTATTGTTTGAGTTCATCATATATTTACTATTGGTCTTGATGTCGATACTCGAGCTTATTTCACCTCAGCCACAATAATTATTGCTATTCCCACAGGAATTAAAATTTTTAGATGTATCTCAACTCTTCATGGCATAAAAATTAACTATAATCCTACCTTATGATGATCAATAGGATTCATCTTTTTATTTACTATAGGTCTTACAGGAATTATATTATCAAATTCTTCTATTGATATTATTTTACATGATACATACTATGTAGTCGCCCACTTTCATTATGTTCTATCTATAGGAGCTGTATTTGCTATTATTGCTAGATTTATCCACTGATTCCCTCTAATTTCTGGATTTACCCTGAATAACTTTTACCTTAATATTCAATTCTTTTCTATATTTATCGGAGTCAATTTAACTTTCTTCCCTCAACATTTTTTGGGACTTAGAGGTATACCCCGACGATATTCAGATTATCCCGATAATTTCCTATCATGAAATATTATCTCTTCTATCGGATCCCTTATTTCTATTATTAGTTTAATAATCTTAATGTTTACTATTTGAGAAGCCCTAAGAGCCAAACGTATACTTATTAATATATTTTTTTTATCCCCATCCTTAGAATGAAATACTAACTATCCCCCTCTTAATCATAGATATAATGAAATCCCAGCAATTTTTTAATATGGCAGATTAGTGCGATGGATTTAAAATCTTCTTATAAAGATTAATTCTTTTATTAAAACATAATACATGATCATTAACACTCCAAGACTCAAATTCCCCAACCTATGATATAATAATTTTTTTTCATGATTTTACTATAATTATCTTAATTTGTATTGCAATATTAATTACTTTTATAATAATAATAATAACTTATAATAAACTTATTAATCGATATTTACTTTATGGTCATACAATCGAATTAATTTGAACTATTATTCCCATATTTATTCTAATTTTTATTGCCATACCTTCTTTAAAAATTCTCTACCTTACCGATGAACTTCACTCCAATAATCTTACAATTAAAACCATTGGCCATCAATGATACTGAAGATATGAATATTCTGATTTCAACAATATTGAATTTGATTCTTTTATGTTATCCACTAATCAATTAACAAATAATGAATTTTGCTTACTTGATGTCGACAATCGATGCATTTTACCATTCAACTTAACTATTCGTCTACTAACTACATCAATCGATGTAATTCACGCATGAACCATCCCCTCCCTAGGTATTAAAATAGATTCAACCCCAGGACGTCTAAATCAAACTATATTATTTATAAATCGACCCGGATTATTTTTTAGCCAATGTTCTGAAATTTGTGGAACTAATCATAGATTTATACCAATCGTAATGGAATCTACAAACCTTAATAACTTTAAAAATTGATTAACTTATTTTATTAACAATAATTAAACCCTATATAATAACTTCATTAAATGACTGAATATTGTTGCACCCTTGATGGAACACCCGTTGCGCGCGGAACTTCGCTCACGAGAAGCCTGAACTTTGCTCGAATAGCTTCAAGTCGAAGCACGTCCCTTGACAACGGGACTCTTTGATTGATTTATTGATTTAATGAAACAGCTGATGATTTGTTCTTGAGCTGCTGGACCGAACGGACGTGTGTCCACGCTCTCTTGTATCGCGACGTTATAATAAACATTGAGATAATTCTTGTTATAACTGCAGTGTTTCCTTATTTCCGCGAGCGTCGGGAGTGCAAGCGAGTCAGTGAGAAGTGTGTGTGAACGAGTGACGCGGCGAGCGCAACATTTTGGGGGCTCGTCCGGGATCGAAGGGACGAGCTGCGCTTGTAAGACGAGATGGCCTCGACCGCTCCCACGAGGAAACGACTCCGGGCAGCGACTCCACAATCGGACGCTCCGGAGATGACGGCGGAAATGGTGACACTGCAGGCGATGATGCAGGAGATCCGCCAGATGCGTGAGGATTATGCGGCGTTGCTGCGACAGCGGGAAGCGGAGCCACAGCGTCGAGAACTCCCGCAGCTAAGTTCCTTATTTAACGCGACCGGAGATACGGGAGCGCGGGCCGCCGCGGTCGCGGAAGTGACGCGTGTAGATTTCGTAGACGCGAGAGCGCGAGCCGCCGCGGAAGAAACGCGTGGAAGTTGTGCGCGTACGGAATTGGGCTTCAAGTTGAAGCCCGACACGTTCGACGGCTCGACGCCGCTGCGAGAATTCCTCTCCCAATTTCTTCTCATCGCGCGTGCGAATAATTGGGACGACGCGTCAAAATCCGTTGCGTTGGCCGCGAGTCTTAGGGGAAAAGCGCGGACGGTATTAGAGTCGGTCGAAAATTTAGAGAATTTATGTTTCGAAGAACTAAAATCGAAATTGGAGTTGCGTTTTGGCGAGGGGGGTTTGTCGCAAAACTTTTATACGCAATTTACGGGCCGAAAGCAGAGAAATGGAGAAGATTTGGCATCTCTTGGCGCGGAATTAGAAAGACTGTCGCGATTAGCTTACCCCGAGTGTTCTTTTTCGGTTCGAGATAAGATCGCGTGCGCGCAATTTGTTTCTGCAATATCTGACGGCTTTCTGAGGAGGACTCTCCAATTGGAGGGAATTACCTCCTTAAAGTTAGCGGTAGAAAGGGCGAAAGCTGTAAAGGCCATTCACGGGGAAAATTTCGGAAGTGAGAAGGGTTTTGAAAAAAAAAGAAAGACGCATTTCGCGAAACTCGGAAGGGAAGGTGGGAGAAGAGAAGGAGGAGGAGGGTGGAAAAGACAGCGCGCCTCGAGGAGGTTCCAGGACCAATCGCGGGGAGTGTTGGTCCTGCGGAAAGACGGGGCATTTCCGTTCTGAGTGCCCCAGTTATGAGAAAAATTAGACTTTTTTTATTTTCTATAGAAGCTTAATCGTTTTAGCAATGTTACTGCGAGTTATGTTACTGTTTTTGTTAAAGGAAAGTTTTTGTTCCTGGTAAATAAGAGGAGCTTTCTAAGGAATCCGAAGCGGTTCGTCATCCAACCGAAGAAAGTCTCGGCTCCTTAGAAGAAGCCGCCTGCCCACGGTTTTTGACCCGTGGTTTTTCCGTGGGCCATAGGGCAAATGCCGGGTGGGGACCTGGGGAGCCCTGCGGGGCGCAGGGTCCACGGGAAGTTTCCCCCCCCTTGTCCGAAGATTTCGAGGAAGAGCGGTAACGTTGGGGGATGTTCCCGCAGAAGAGGATGGTTCGCCCTGGTGTCGGAGGGGAGGAGTCTGGCCAGCTCTTTCCCGGGAAGCCGAAAAAAGCGAAGCCTACCTCGAGGTGTTTTACGGCAAAGGACCAGGAGAGGGCAGTTCGTTAACCTGTGGCAGCAGCCCGGGGTAGAACAAGGGGCCAGCCTGGTGCCCGGGAAGTCGTGTATCGGGGCACTGCCTTTCTGTGGATTGTCGGGACGACAATCTAGGAAGAAGGGGGGCAGTGTTGCACCCGTGATGGAACACCCGTTGCGCGCGGAACTTCGCTCACGAGAAGCCTGAACTTTGCTCGAATAGCTTCAAGCCGAAGCACGTCCCTTGACAACGGGACTCTTTGATTGATTTATTGATTTAATGAAACAGCTGATAATTTGTTCTTGAGCTGCTGGACCGAACGGACGTGTGTCCACGCTCTCTTGTATCGCGACGTTATAATAAACATTGAGATAATTCTTGTTATAACTGCAGTGTTTCCTTATTTCCGCGAGCGTGGGGAGTGCAAGCGAGTCAGTGAGAAGTGTGTGTGAACGAGTGACGCGGCGAGCGCAACAATATAATAAAAGTATTGATCTTTTAAATCAAAATATAATAGGTATTGACCCTATTTTTAATGAAAGAATTAGTTAAACCTTTAACATTAAATTTAAAATTGTCAATTTAAAATTATTAAATTTCTATATATTAATATTCTTTAATCCCACAAATAAGACCCTTATTATGATCTACTATTATTATTTCAACTATTAGCTTACTTTTAACTAGCTCATCTTTTTTATATTTTATAATTACCCCAGTTTCTCAAACTTTTCATATTTATATTCATCCTTCAATGAGATCACTTTATTTTAATTGATTATGATAAATATTTTTTCAATCTTTGACCCCTCAACATCTATAAATCTTTCATTAAATTGATTAAGGTTAATTATTATTTTTACCCTCCTCCCCTACTAATATTGATTTATTCCATCCCGATTAATTTTATTATGAAAATATTTAATTTTTTATTTATTTCAAAAATTTAAAATTTTAATCTCTTATTCATATTTTAATCTAATTATTTTTATTAGTCTCTTATTAATGATTTTTTTCAACAATTTTTTAGCACTCTTTCCCTATATCTTTACAGCATCTAGACACATAAATTTTTGTCTGTCTCTATCCTTAACTCTTTGATTTAGAACAATTATTTACAAAATTTATAATTACCTAAATATTTTAATAGCTCACTTAACTCCTGAAGGCACTCCTCTTTTATTAATATCTTTCATAGTTATCATTGAAACTATCAGACTAATTATCCGCCCTCTTACTTTAGCAATTCGATTAACAGCAAATATAATTGCAGGCCATCTTTTATTGTCTTTACTAGGGTCAACTGGTCAATCAATCAATAATTTCATAATTTTTATAATTATAATCATTTCTCAAATTTTATTATTTATTTTAGAAATCTCTGTATCCATAATTCAAGCCTATGTATTCTCTATTCTTTCAACTCTTTATAGAAGAAATTTAATTATGAACCACCCCTTTCATCTAGTAAGTGTTAGTCCATGACCAATTCTTATTTCATTAAGAATTTTAAATAATTTAATTTGTACAGTAAGATGATTTCACCATTATAGGTACTCCATAATTTTAACTATCCCCAGAACTCTTTTTTGTATAATTCAATGATGACGTGATGTAACTCGAGAAGCAACTTTCCAAGGATGTCACACATTAAACGTTTACAAGGGAATACGCTTAGGTATAATTTTATTTATTATCTCTAAAATTTTATTTTTTTTCTCCTTCTTCTGAGCATACTTTCATTCTTCCCTGGCCCCTAACATAGAAATTGGACAATTATGACCTCCCTTAGGTATTATTCCTTTTAACCCTTTTGATATTCCTTTAATAAATACAATTATTTTAATTTCATCAGGCTTAACAGTTACTTGAAGACACCATGCCATACTAAATAAAAATTTTAAAGAAAGAAAAAAAAGTCTTTATTTTACTATTATTTTAGGAATTTATTTTACTATTTTACAAATTATTGAATATAAAGAAGCCCCATTCACTATTGCAGACTCAATTTATGGCTCAACTTTTTTCATTGCTACAGGATTTCATGGTTTGCATGTAATTATTGGAACTTTATTTCTTACTGTATGTCTTTTTCGAATAAACATTCTTCACTTCTCTTCCTATCATCACTTTGGATTTGAAGCAGCTGCATAATACTGACATTTTGTAGATGTCGTATGATTATTTTTATACATCTCAATCTATTGATAAAGATTCTAATTTTTTTTATAAATTTATCTCTTTTTAATAAATTTTATAATTTATATAGTATAATTAATTTATTACATTTAATTTCCAATTAAAAAATTTAATTTACTTTAATATAAATAATTATCCAACTTACTTATATAATTAGTATTTTATTAACAATTTCTACCCTTTTATTAATACTAAATTATTTAATCTCAAAAAAATCTTTGCAAGACCGAGAAAAAATTTCCCCATTTGAATGTGGCTTCGACCCTATGTCACCCCCCCGCATACCCTTTAGAATTCAATTTTTTTTAATTAGTTTAATTTTTTTAATTTTTGACATCAAAATCGCCCTTTTAATCCCTTTAATTCATATATTTAAAATATTTAATTTACCAATAATCTTAATTTCTGTAATATTTATTATAATTCTAATTTTTGGTTTATTCTTAGAATATACTGAACAATCCATTGATTGAAAAATCTAAAATTTATAAAATCATTTCCAAGGATATTAGTTTAAAATAAAAACATTTAAATTGCATTTAAAAATTATAAATTTTCTCATATATCTTACCTCTTAAAGTAAAAAATTACAATTTAATTTCGACTTAAATACTTGATTTAATATAAAAATCTAAGAGAACTTTAAAAAATCTTTTAACTAAAACCAAGATAGAGGTAAATTATTGTTAATAATTCTATTGAAACTTTTTAACTTTCTAGTTGAAGTAATTTAAAATGAACTTCTAATTCATTACCTATGATAAATTTCTAAATCATATTACTTTAAGTTTCTTTAATTATAAATAAAATTAGTTTTAACCAAATTAAGAAATAAATATTATTCACCATCCTCCACTTAATTACCCTTTATATATTCTATATTCTAAAAATAAAAATAATTAATAATTTAAATATAGTTTAAAAAACATTATATTTTCACTATAAAAATAATATTCTATAGAGAGTACAGCTACAATCTATATACTTTTTACCGAGATTTTTTTCATGGTGCCCACTATGGTTTTATGAAGAAAAACGTACAAAAGAATGTAAAATTGCTTAAACCCTGTATCAGACTACCGACTGCGAATGCCGACCCGACTGCCGATCGCGACTGTCGACTCACATCTAGCCAATCACAACGAGGCGCCGACTTCTTCTTCTTCTTAAATTATGGCCGGCGAGCTATACAGCTCTTAAGATGGCCAGGACGAACCACCAGTCGTAGTAGCCATAGGAGGCGTATCTTGACATTGTCGAAGGCCACGAATGGCGCCGATGCTAGGTTGCTAAAACAGATGAAAAAAAACGCCGCAACGCAACGCATTGCGCGCGCACGGACGCGCCCGATACTGCGGCGATGGTTATCCCCACTCCCTGTGGAGGGGGCTTAAGGCTGTAGATCCATTGAATTGCATGCGGCAAGAAGGAGACGGATAAATTGGTGAGAGGGATTGTTCAAAAGTGGAAAAATGTCTCTAGGTGGATAAGGAGAGGAATTCTCTATATATTTAATTAAGTAAGCGGCTTTATCAGAATACAACTCGCAATCAAAAATCACATGGTTAATATCCTGTACGGGGTTGCCACAGGGGCAGGCTCCTGAGTCAATTATATTTTTCCTGGCTAGGCTGTAGTTTAAATTATAGTGCCTACTGCGTAGTCTATTGATTAAAGATATTTCTTTTCGCTTAAAGGGTTTTTTTATAAAACCAAGGGCGATTATTATCTGTGTGGAAGTGGTTATAGTAAAAAGTGCCTTTAGACAAACTACGATTGTGTAAGTATTCTTTAGCCTGTTTGTGAAGGGTTTCCCTATAGGTGGAGTAAAAGTCGCTATGGGGGATTCTAAAATCGGGGACATAACCCTTTCTTGAAGCCGTTTTAGCAGTTTTATCTGCAATCTCATTGCCTGTAATGCCTCTATGGGCCGGAATCCATACTAATTGAAGGTTAATGCCTCTAGCTGAAATCTGGAGAATTTTCTCCTTAATCCAGGGGATAATGTAGTTCTGTTGATTCGCCGCATTGGAGCAGACATTATCCAAGACGCTCTTAGAATCTGAGAAGATCACCGTCTTATCGAAGTTTTGCTGCAAAATAATGATGAGCGCCTGTAGAAGCGCCCAGGCCTCGGCCAAAAAAACAGAGGTTTCTGTAGAAAGTTTATGTTGGATTTGGATTCTCAAGTCTGGCAAGAAGACGCCGGCTCCCACATGTCCCAACTCATCCTTAGAGCCGTCTGTATAAAATGCGACTGCATTATTTCTTAGTATCTGCGTGCATTCCAAGAATAAAGAGTTCACATTTTGAATGTTCGGATCAAATTGAATGGGTGTGTAGCTAATGTTGTGGACTGTCAAGTTAAAGCTATGATTAAATACTGGAAGCGTGCCCGTTTGGTGTATCTTGTACATTTTTCCGATCATTGAACGATAGCATCTATACGAAGGGATGTATCTGCAAGCCTTGTCGCAGTTATTGGGAGATCTGGTGATTGTTAGCAGATTGTCCAAACCAATGGTGACCGGGCTGAATTCCTACGCAATGTTCTTGACAACCAGCTTAGATGTTAGATATTTAAACCGGAATTGTAAAGGTGGTTCTTTGGCTTCATCGAGCAAGACATTTATCGGCGTAGATTGACGATATCCGTATGCAATTCTAATAGCCTTAATTAAATTGAATTTGTTGGAGAGTTTCAAAAATGGTGTAGTTACCAAATAGTTGGAAAACTTGACATCCATAGTCTATATTGCTTCGAATGATGCCTCTGTATATCATCATAAGTTGCTGAGGATGAGCCCCCCACCAGACTCCAGCCAGAGCGGTCATGATGTTGAGGGCCCTTCTGCATTTGCCTATGACGTGGGTGAAGTGTGGTTTGCCGCTTAGTTTACAATCGATGAGCACGCCCAAAAACCTGACAACCTCGCAGTATTGAATCGGATCTTTATTGATGACAATACTAGGGATATGACGCGGCATATTTCTCTTGCGTGCAAAGATTACGGCCTGTGATTTGGTAGGCGAAAGTGATAGACCTTTACCAGAAAGAAAGTCCGTAATTTTCTTGATGGATTCGTTGATGGACTCTATAGCCTTGTTTAGGTCCTTATTGGTGGAATAGACTACGATGTCATCTGCATACAATAAGATCTTGCAGTCCGGGTTGATGAGCTGAACGATGTCCTTAATGTAGATGTTGAACAGCGTTGGACTTAGAATTGATCCCTGGGGGTACCTTTTCTGGCTCGGAGAAGACCTGACAAGACGCCATTCTGAATGTAGAAGATGGTCCTATCGCCAATTAAATTGAGGACAAATTTTCTGAAGTAGGCCGGGACCCCAACACTGAGCAGATCATCACTTATGAAATGAGGAAGGACATTGTCGAAAGCGCCATTAATATCCAAAAACGCTGCCACAGTGTAGGCTCCTTTGAGATAACCGGCCTTGATGTCGTTTGTTAGGGCTACAATACTGTTCAAACAGGATTTGGCGTTCCTGAAGCCGAGTTGAGCATCTGATAGATGGTCATTATGTTCAAGGTACCACCTCAAGCGATTGTATAGACACTTCTCCATGATCTTAAGGACACAGGAGATAAGGGAGATTGGTCTGACTCCCCTGCCCCCAGTCTTAGGGATGAAAATGACCAATGATGTACCCCAGTCCGCCGGAAAGGTTCCATCTCTAAATAGAGCGTTAAAAATGTCGCAAAACTTTTCCCAGAAGAACTCCGGCAGGGATGTTAGAATGTTATAATCCAGCTGGTCCAAACCGGGAGCTGATTTTTTCTTGGCTGATTTCAATGCCGTGTGGATCTCGTCCATGGAGATAGGGTTGTCCAACCAAGGCGCCAGGCGTTCTGTGTTGTCAGCGTCCTCTACGAGCATGTCCTCCAGTGAGGGGGTGTCAGGGAGCACGAGGGAGGGCACAATTTCATTATAGCAGCCTGGATTAGTTTCTCCTCCTCAGTAGCATTAAGGTTAGAACCAGTGGCTTGATTCTGATTTTTAAAAGATTTTATAAATCTCCAGACTTGCTGGATAGGGGTTTTCATGTCAAATGTGGCACATAGGTTCTTCCATCTTTGAGCTTTTTCCCTCTTGAGTGTTCGTCTAGCTACGGCAACTGATTTCTGGTATTTAAGCAGATTTTCCAAAGAATAGTTGTTCTTGAAGAGCTTGGCAGCGGTTTTACGATCATTAATTGCCGTTTCGCACGCGTCGTTCCACCATGGGGCTGGAAATCTCTTTCGTCTAGTAGAGAAGCTGTGGGGAGACAAGTTCTTTTTTCCGAGCGCTGACATTATGCAAGATTTAATAATGCAAATTAATTGCTGGTACGCTTCGGGAGCATTGCTAACCTTTATGTCCTGAACTTTTTGCTTTTCCTTGTTTAGGAGAGAGGCAAAGTCTGTGAGGGAGTCTTTATTTAGCCTAAGCTTGTGAGAGAACTTTAGTTTAGAGGTTAACGGGCTATTTATACGAGTGATTATGGGAAGATGATCACTGCCTTTGAGATCATCATTCCGTTCGTGGTCATATACGCTTATAGTGGCCAGATTGGCAGAAACAATAGTTAGGTCAATGATCGAGTAGATATTGCTGTATATATTGTAGTACGTAGGGGATTCGTCGTTTAATATGACCAGGTCATTGTCTGCAATGGCTGTGGCAACGATCTTACCAATATTGTCAGTTCTTCTGTCGTGCCAGTCAGGGTGATGGGCGTTAAAGTCCCCTACAATCATGATGTATTTGTACTTTCGGGCAAATTCAAAGAGGCCTTCAAAAAAGGATTCCGGCGTGTCTTGGCCTGTGTGTCGATACAGGTTACAAATAAATAATTCTTGATCCAAGAAAGGCACAGAGATTGCGATAAATTCAACGGAAGGGTGAGCGAGATCTGTTAGATCACAAATCGAGTAAGAGTAATTTTTCTTAATTAAGGTGCAGACTCCTCTAGTGCCTACGGTGTCTGCATCTAGACGTATGCTATTAAAACCTTTAATGTTAATATATGTAACTGAAGACAACAGTGACTCCTGTATGCAAATTACATCATAATTATGGGCTGTAGCCTTGAGCTCTAAAAGTTTACTGTTTAAACCTCTGCAGTTCCATTGTAAAATATCTGTCGGACCTGCAGGGTCCGTGTTGGAGCCTGCTTTATTGCCTGCGAAGATTGCCAGAGTTAACATTGATGGGAGTTGGTATCGACGTCGGGGATAAAGAGGGAGAGGACGTAGGAGGAGTAGGAGATCCTCCAGTTGGAAGGTTCGATAAAGGAGGACTAAGGAAAGAGAGCGCGTAACTGAGATCGTTTACAATATTGGAGAGATAGAAAAACATTTCATGTTGATTGTACATAGAAGGATATGCATTTGAAAAAGGCAGGTTAGGATCGAGGGTGTGATCGGCGTCGGATGAAGCATCAGACGCCGAGGTACCCTCTACCGGCGGGAAAGCGGAGGGTTCTTTGTTGGCTCTGCCATTTGGGAAGAGCAGCACGTTCCTATGTGCTAAGGGAAAGGCGAAGTTAGGTTGTGACCGGACGGCACGAGTTAAGCCCGATTCCGGCGGATAATATTCCTATCGAACGGTCGCCACTCGGTTTAACCTCTGACTACCGAGAAGGTAAATTCGCACCAACGCCCCGTTTCTCGCCAAGACGCTAATGTTGCTCCTGAGTTTCAGATTGATGTCCTTGCTGGATCACCGTTGCTGTATCCCGTCTCCAGATCCTCGCCTATTCGCATACTGGATAAAGGTACGTCTCGATAACTTATACTAATTATGTGCTAATATTCTTCTTTTGTTGCAGGCCCTGCCCAGGATGGATCGTCGTTGCTGCTGATCGTCTCTGGATCCTCGCTTTACATCGCATACCAGATCGCCGCTGGACAACGAGGGATCATCGCCAAGGAACAAGGTGAGTAGAAGGTAAGTGCACTAATTGTATAATTAATCTTGAGACTTTGTTTAAGAATTCACTATTCTTTAATTTCGGATCGTTATTTCAGCTTTACAGATGGTTTCACATTAATAAAAGTGCTTCACAATGGAGTCGCCACACTTCGGTGCGAGTCGCGCTTTATCTGCAATAAATTTCCGCAAACGCCGATTTTATTGATCACAGTGGATTAAATATCACTAATGACGATGTTCGTACAATATCTCGTAGTCGCGAGACCCAATGTCCACGATTGTAATATACTCGATACGCACTAAGTCGCCACCGTTCTATTTCACTATCACGGATTGTTATTTCGATAAATAATTATCTCTCACTATCGTTAAGTGAGTGTTTAACGCGCGTTCACGCGGGAGTTCCCGATTGTTATGTATCACTGGAGACTGTTGCCGTGTTATACTCTACGATATCCGCTGTTACGCGAAACACGTCCGTACGCTACCACGATACTCGAGAGACTGCCTCGAGTCCCCGCTCTCGCGCGGGCTCCCCACCATGCCGGAAGGGCTCCCTACCATGTCGGACTATCCCTACTCCCGAGTTGTTTTCGTCGTTCGACATGACGTCACAACTTTCTCTTCGCGCGCCCACTACGCCGCGCGTGACTTCCTGTTCGGACGCTCCCGGGTGGAAATTTCCACGCGCAGTACCACGTCGGAGACCTCTTTTCTCGATACCGCTGCACCAGGTTTTCACCTTTTTTGTTCGCGGGACGCCGTTGACGCCGACCCGTGCGCATCGCTTCGGAGACGTCCCCAATGCTGATTCCGGGTCGAATCCCTGTAGATGACGTCCAGGTTATCTTCTGGGTGTCGGCCGTTGACGCCGACCCGTGCGCACCGTCTTTGAGGTGGCCCCGATGGGGATTCCGGGTCAATTCCCCGTAGATGATGTCCAGGTCGACTTTTGGGTGTCGGCCGTTGACGCCGACCCGTGCGCACCTCCTCGGAGATGCTCCTAAACTGGTTTCTGGGTCGACTTCCTGAAGAAGTCGCCCGAGTGTGTTTCTGGGTGTCGGCCGTTGACGCCGACCTACGCGCATCGCCTCTGAGACACCCCGGAACCGGTTTCCGGCCCGACTTCTAGGGGAAATCGTCCGGGTGTCCTTCCGGTGGCCGGACGTTGACGCCGACCCTGTGGACACGCGTACCATGCTCGGCTGCGTTTCCCCGAACCTCTTTTCCTGGAGATTGTTGCGTTTCGGTTTTCTAGCAGGCCGCCCCTTTTCCTCGTGCGCCCGGCATTTTCTCCGGGAAACGCGCTTGTCTCGGGTTTTGCATTGCCAGCCGCCGCTCCTGCGAAGTGCGCGGTCGCATTCTCCCCGTCAGCTCGGCGTTTAAAGTACCGTCTAGCGTCGAGCTCTGTCTTCCATGGCGTCCGCTCGTGCTTCGCAGCATAGTGCTTATTCGCATCGAGTTGACGACGTCCAGTTCGTCGTCACTGCTTTCGTCCTCGCCACACGTCACCCCGTGCTCCCCGTCATCTCTGACTGGCTCCACAGCACTGTCCTCCCCGAGCTCCTCGTCATCCGTGAGTCGCTCCACGTCGATCTCTGCTTCGGGTTCTTCGTCCTCCGTGGATCCTTCCGCGTCGGCTCCCTCGTCTCGCTCCCCGTCATTCGCGGCACTCGGTCCTCGATGCGTTCCCTGTGATCCGGGACTTCCTCCTCCCTTAGCAGCGCCCTCCGGTTGGGCTTTATTTGTCGTGCGTTAAAGACACCTATGGGCTGGCCCTCGAGGTCTCCGATGAGGTACGCGTTTGGCCGGATAATACGTAGGATCCGGTATGGCCCCTCGTAAACGAGGTGTATCTTTCTTGTTAGCCTCCGGTTAGCGTCTGACCTGCGGACCTTTCGCCGGTGTGCTCCTCTGCACCTCGTTGGAGGTGCCCGGCTTGGGCTCCCCTCCGCCGCTCGGCTCCTCTGGACGCGCGTTCTCGCGCCGCTGGGGCTCAATTGTGACGTTGATCCCCTCGGCCGTAACGTCCACCCTCGCGGTGAATGGCCGTCTCACGGCGCCCGTCGGCCATCCCACGGACGTTAGGATTGTCAATGTTGGGCGCTCCCGGCTGCTTCCCTCGCCTGGGACCTCAGCGTCACGTACCACCTCCACTTGATGGTCGCGCTACCGCTCGCTCTGCTCGATGAGTTCGAGCGTCCTTTCAACCCGGGCGCGGGCTTGCGCCGCCTGCTCGGCTGACATCCGGGGCGTGGGTGGCATCGTCTCCACGTACCGGTCCATCATACTGACGGCCAACTCGTTGTACCGTTGGCTCGTCCGGTATAGGCGCCGTTGATATATGGCGCGGAATCCCGCCTCCATTCTTGCGAACTGATCCTCATTGAGGTTGTGACCGGAACAACGAATGTAATTGTTAAAATTATCAAATATAGCCACTTACTACTTGGGCTGAATTTACGGTCGCCACTGTATTTTCTGGATAGAATACAGAAACCTTATGTTACTGCGTTGCCCCGTCCTTCCTTCTCGGCAATATGGCTGTCGATTCACGTTGCAGGCGCGTTCAAGGCCGTCGGCCACGCCCTTGTTAAGCGAACGTATTTACGAGGATAGGATACTCACTGGGGTCGCGAATCAATGCTTTTTGTTTATTATAAACAAATAATAATTTATTAAAATTTAGATTGTACAGCAATCTCTCTTAGCGCGCGTGTTCGCTCGATCGCGTGTAATTACGTCGAGTTGTTGTCGAAACGCCGCTTATTCGGTTAATGCGGATCTTAACGATCAATATAAGCGCAATAGGAATATTCCCGTATCACGCACTCACTGTCTCTAACAATAGATTAATCACGCTACTGACGCTAGCGGATAACAGGATAAGACCGCCTTTTTCGATGTGTATGACGCAATTAACGTCTCGAAAGTTCGCGACGGACTGTCCGTAATAATATTTCGTTCACGCTACTAACGCTAGCGGATAACGGGATAAGAACGCCTTTTCCGATTTGTATGACGCAACCGATGTACGTGTTGACGCCTCGAAAACTCACGACGGACTGTCCGGGAGGAACGGGTCGAGTTCTCCCACCTTAGACTCACGCATGCGCTGAGTCGTCAATTTAGGCGCGCAACCTTCGCACGGGCGGAGCGCACCTTCGGGTGTAGATGGTACGACTCCATCTGCACTTCGCTTGCCGAGTCGTTCTTGGGACTCGGCACCTTTTCGTGAGATGCTACACTAAAGTGCAACGGCGCGACTTGGCTTTCGCACTTGCGTGAACCAAACGCGTCGCTGCACGCAAACTTCGCGCAAGCGAACCAAAAGTCACTCGACTCGCATCGAGTGACTCTCAACGTCACAACAGACGAATCCTATGAAACCAGGTAAGTATTAATTTTCTCTTTTTTTCAGGTACCCGGGATCGCTATGGAATCGTCTCATCTAATCACCGGAGTCGGTGTAATAAAGGTAAGTATAAAAGGTAAGTGTAACGCGGCTTAAAATTACCGCACGCATAATTGCATAATAATAAAATCTTAAATCGACAGGGAATAATGTTTAAGTATCAAAATCATGAATATAATATCAAATTGGCTGAATGCCGTCTAAAAGTATAGAAAGTTCACAAAAGTGTAATAAAGTGTAACTGAACATAATGAAAATCAATGCATAACGCAATGTGAAATAAATCTTTGCCTGGAACAACTCCATTTGGCCGTTCTCTCTTCCGTGAGATGTAACTGTAAATAATATACGTAAAATTTAATGAAATTAAGGAATCTGCACTCGGAGTGCTAAAAGTGTATCAAAAGTGTAACTGCCGTGGCTGGCTCATCTCGCACGCTTATTCTAAGACGTCGAGTGTAGAAAGTGTAAAGGGTGTTGCACCTTTCGGTGACTCGGTTCCGCACGCTGAAATCTAACATGCAGGTGTAAATGGTGTATAAGTGTTGCACCTTTCGGTGGCTTCGTCTCGCCCGCTGAAATCAATCATGCAGGTGTAAAAGTTGTAGGAAGTGTCGTTAAAGTGTAGAGCCTTCGCCGGCTCGTCTCGCACGCTGAAATTGACATGCGAGTGTATAAAGTGTCAAAAGTGTAAACAAAGGTGTAGAGCCTTCGCTGGCTCGTTTCGCACGCTGAATCTTAGAAACAGGTGTAGGTGGTGTATCAAAGTGTACTGAAAGTGTAATCGCTTGAAACGCGTTAAATTATGTGAACTTTCGCTACATACTCGGGAATTCGTCCCGCTCGTTGTTTGTACTAGTATTATAAATGAAATTAAATAAATGAAATATATTATATACGAATTGTATCGTCCAGCTGTCATTCTTTGATCAGCCGTGGATCTACTCCTACTCCTAGTATTAATATGTAGAGTGTAAATAATAAATATAGTGTTATGACCATGTCTGTGTCATGGAAATTGATAATTAATGGAAAAAATATGATTATTGAAATTATTAAGAATTCTGAAAGTCTCATGTTAAAAATTGTGGTTCTGAACTGTGTCTAGCTGTAAACTAATAAAATCATATATATTATAAATATTGTAAAAAGTATCAAAATGAACGTTATAATTGTTATATAAAATTTGTCTGTGGGCATCTTTAATAACCCTTATTTGAATATATTATGAGTATGATGCAAATTAATGCTATTGCAAAAGAAATTAACGTTAGCGTTATTATTATGGTTCTGCACCTCTCTGGAGGCATTTAATCTCTATCGGGTAATTATGAATGGATAGGATTATCTGTTATTGGGTATAATATCGTTTATTGTGTCTCCTTGCTTTCGTATCATGCAGTGTACTGTGTTAATGTATCATAACGTCTACACCTCGCTGGTGTATATGTGTCGTGCAAATAAAATTATATAATTAAAATTAAAATTGAATAAAATATATGTTATACAAATTAAGATGAATATAAAATGGACTTGGTGTCCCACGCTTCACAGGCTGGTATATTCCTGCGAGTCGGTCGCTCCCGGCTGCCCCTCCTCCTGTACTTCGACCGTCATGGGCTGCACCTCCTGCCGCCCGGCCTGTCCAGCGGGCTGTTCGCCCACCTGTAGCAACCTGCTAACCTCCTCGTCCGCCTCCTGCGTGTATCTCTGGGTGTATATTTGACTGTCAGCCTCGCACAGGCCGCTGTCTTTCTCCGCCACCGTCTCTGTGGGCTCTACTAGCACCGGTGTGGCTGGTCTCTGCTCCTTCCGCACCCTCTGCACCCTGGGTTGTCCCTGCGACATCTCCGTCGTCTCCAGGAATGATTCCCGGCTTGTCTCGGAAACGGGTGCTCTGGCTAACGGTTCCAAGGTCCGCCATGTCCGCGGACTCGCGGTCCTCGCGTGCGTTCGCTTCTCTCGCCATGGCACGACTGTGTCTCGAGCGCCTGGCGTCCTTCCTTATATAGGGGGCCTGTTCCCCCACTCCCGGCCCTTTGCGGCTCTCGTCCTCGTCGCTCCTACGGGATCTCCGTTTACCTCGCGTCGTTTGCTCGCGCGTTCCCACCTTGCGACGGTTCGTTGGACTCCGCTTCTCCGGGGTATTCTCCCGACTTCTATTCTTGGCCGCGTCACTCGGCTCGGGTGTCACCGTTTCCGAGTATGCTTGTTTTCGTGGCGTATTTGAATATCGCCTTGCCAGTGCCGTTATTCGACGCGTGAGCTCATCGGACCGTCGGAATCTCCCGCTTTTTGGCGATCTCAGACGGATCGGTCCTCGTCCTCGGGCCTTTATCACGAGGTTTCGTAGTTCTCACAATTTCTCAAACTCGGAGTCTCGCTCGCTCTCGCTTATCACCGTTGACTCCTTTCTCCGTCTCCTGTCGCTGGACGCTCTCCTCCTGCTCGATGCGCTACGCCCGTCGCTTCTCCATGCGTCGTCTAGTTTGTTTTCCTCGACCTTCGTCGACTCGTCACTGTCCTCCACTATTGTCCTTCCGTCGCCTCCGTGAGGCGCTCTTGGTTGTGCCTCCCCGCGGCGTTGGACGGGCTCCGGACTTGGTGGAACGTAGTCACTGTCGTCCGTATTGATGTACACGGCATTCACGGTTTTCGCGTCCGCGTCGGTTTCGCCATGCTCCCCGTTATTCTCACTCTTTGGGAACAGCGATTTCGCGCTCGCGCCCGGTATTTCTTCGTTCTCACTCGCGAACAGAACTCTTCGCGCACTTTCACTACGGCCGCGTACCTCCGGATTCGACAGGGTGCCTCTCATCCGCTGGAACAGTTCACTGGCCCTTGCGCTTATCCGGTCCAGCGTTCTTCCGCTCGGTTGCCCTTGGACTCCGTCGGGTGACTCCGCCTTTCCTTTTAGGAATTGGTAGTGCCACATAAGTAGCCGGTGAAATTCCTTGGTCTCGCTGTCTTCCATCTCCTCGTCAAGCGGTCCTCGGAACGCAATCTGTATATCCTGCCCGCAGGCCATCGTCAGTTGGTATCGCATATGGAAATCCATACCGAGTACTATGTCATATGCCAACGCCTCGACAATATAACAATCGTGACTTAGTCGCTCCCCTTTATAGCGCCATGTGATTTGCGCCTTACGCCTGACTATTGCGCCCTTGTTCGTAAATGCGCCTCTCAGCGTAAATTGTCTCACCGGGGTGACCTTTGGGTGTCGGCCGTTGACGCCGACCCGTGCGCACCTCCTCGGAGATGCTCCTGAACTGGTTTCTGGGTCGACTTCCTGAAGAAGTCGCCCGGGTGTGTTTCTGGGTGTCGGCCGTTGACGCCGACCTACGCGCATCGCCTCTGAGACACCCCGGAACCGGTTTCCGGCCCGACTTCCAGGGGAAATCGTCCGGGTGTCCTTCCGGTGGCCGGACGTTGACGCCGACCCTGTGGACACGCGTACCATGCTCGGCTGCGTTTCCCTGAACCTCTTTTCCTGGAGATTGTTGCGTTTCGGTTTTCGAGCAGACCGCCCCTTTTCCTCGTGCGCCCGGCATTTTCTCCGGGAAACGCGCTTGTCTCGGGTTTTGCATTGCCAGCCGCCGCTCCTGCGAAGTGCGCGGTCGCAAGGTCTGCTGCGGGAGTTAGAAACACGGGGTGGATTGGGAGAAGAGCTTGCATGAGGACGTGAGGAGGAATTCAAATGAGATGATGATTTGGAAGGTTTCGACAGTGCACTGGAATATGATGTGGGACTATCTTCTTCCTGTAGGTTTTGTAGTTCCGAGAAGCGGTTGTATGATGAATAGGAAGAAGAAGCTGAGGGTGAAGAGTAAGAGAAAGAGAGTTGTGGGTTCCGTTTGGGGAGGGGAAGGTTTGGAAAGTTTGTGTAGTCAAATCTGGCATCTGTCTTAGGAGCACTAGAGGAATCGTTAACTATCTTTTTCGCTTCGAATAAAGGGATATTTTTGGCCGCGGAAATAGCGTACGCTTTTTTGAGGTTAGCGACTATTGGGCAATCGAACGATTTAGCCAGATGCAGACCGCCGCAATTGATACAAATATTCTGCGGAGGTTTATCAGGACAATCTATATCGGTATCGTGCTTATTTTTCCGCAATAAATGCATCTCGGTTGGCCCTTACAGGATTTGCTAATATGTCCTGCTCGGAAGCACGCAAAGCAAATTTTAACTTTTGGCACAAATGGATATACCGCATTTCTTACTTTAAAAATGGTAACCGAACCGGGAAGAATTTGTCCCGCAAATTTGACACAGACCGAACGCGACGGTTCATACTTGTAGGAATTGCCATCTTTTACTCGTCGATTAAGCCTATGGGCTTCGATAACCTTAGGAAGAGACTCAATATCGCCTATTAAATCCTCTATCGGGAGCGATTGCGGGATGTCTTTAATAATTCCTGTACGGATTGTTCTATACGTTGGAATGAAAGCTTTGAGATTACTAGTGCTTAATGTTTGGTCGTCGATTATCTTATTGGCAGCTGTATAATTTGTAAAAATGGCCTGAACGTGGCCCTTGCTAATTTTTTTAACCTCCTGCAAACCGGATTTAACTATCCGAGTTATAATGCGACCGATCAGAAGGGGGTGCATATTCGCGCGTGTAGGGGCATTATCAACGGTTTGATCGCTCTCGGTTGTGCGGATGTGCACTATGAAAGGTTTCTGATCAGAAGAAACATATCTCGAGTTGATCGTGAGCGCCGCCGAACTAGATTTTGACCCGTGGTCCGAAGCATTATTTACACAGTTACCTTGAATTGTGGATGTGTTCTTACTGTTTTTGCTGGCTGGCGCATTACACGGATCGTTTGCAGTACGCTTCCTCTTTGTATCGGAATCGACATCCATGGGCGTTTGGGTAGACTGCGCAGTAGGCACGAGGGGCAAGGTGCCGTCGTTATTCTGATCGGCGAGATTTGTCTCTGAAGGAGGCGTCGGTGAGATAAAATTTGTACCATCAAATTCGGATAGGGAGGAGTCTTCTTCCACACCAACTATGAGTGCAGTATTGTTAGCAAGCGCTTCAAAGTTCTCGTGGATAGAGAGGGGAATGGAAACGTTAATGGTGGAACGTGAACGCGAATGCGAGCGCGAGCGCGAACGCGAATTCGAGCGCGACGATGGGCGGTCGCAAGATCGCCGGTGCACTTGATCCGATGAATCACGATTATATGGAGAGGAAGTGCGGGGAGGTGGCCATAAGGCCTCTCCCCCCTTCTTCTCGCAAGAGGCCGCGGCCTCTTGCATGTTGACCACGAACGCGATGGTCCGTTACCAAGTTAGATTCACGCGTGTTACACTGAATAAGTAACGCTGACGAGGAAATCGTCAGCAATGTACAACAGGGGACGGCGAGAAATCGTCCGTCACGCGGGAAACACTTCACACCGCGAAAGATCTAGTCGTACTACACTCGATACGAACAACCGCACGCGGCACGTCCACACACGACCGCGGCTGGCGCGCGAATCGAGGCGCCGACTGACTGGATCGACCGACTCGCATTTAGACCCTGGTCTATTTCTTGACTCAACGACTCAAAGTCGGAACCAATAGAAGTACAATTTCCGATCACGTGATAGTTTAGTTGTGATGTTGTGAATAAACGACGATGAAAGATGGCCGGTAAAAAATACGTGTGGCCTCGCGATAGCAAGATACTTTTAATTCAAGAGGTAAAAGAGAGACCTCAGCTGTGGGATCCATCTCACCTTGATTATGCGAAGGCATATAAAAAATCAATCCAATGGGATGAAATAGCGCAAAAGTTAGGCACTTGCGTTGACGGTAAATAAAAAATACCCTTTTATACAATAGTTTGTAATCTAATCACATAATATAAAAACCGACGTTATAATATATACTAGCGTTAAATATCGTGTAAAGTATTATATGTACATACGACGGTGTTATATGTAATTTGTTTTTTATTTTCAGCAACGATGGTAAAAGATCGTTTTGATAATATGAGAACCACTTATCAAAGAAATTATAACAAAATTAAACAATCAATGAGAAGTGGGAAAGGATCAGATGACATTTTTCAACCAAAATGGGATCTTTATCCCCTTTTAACGTTTCTGAAAAAAATTGCGTTCAAGCAAGTAGCAGTTCAAATTTGGATGTTACAAATGAGTGTGTAGACTCACATCTGACATCTGATGACACTAAATCGACAATAATTCTAGAAGAAAATCATAATGCGTACTTTGATGAGACATTACAAGTGAGTATAATTTCAGTGTATAAAATAGTGATATTTATATATTGTAAAAGTAGGGTTATATAGAATAAATTCTGCAAATAATTTGTTATTGTTATTAGCAATGGTTATTGATTCCAAAGGACATCCAACTATCTGAAGAATATACTGGTGATAGTGGTGATAAAAATAAGAATACAACCACTGTTCTTATTCAACAGCAGTATCCAAGTTCACAGGTGCTTTCAAAATCTTCATCGCCATTACCAAGACCTCTATCAGTATCTTCAAAGTCTGCACCTAAATGTGCCAGTGCTAATCCAGCAAGTATTAGCACAAAGCGTTCTAGTTTTAGTATTGAGGATGGCGATTTATTCGCGAAAAGAGGAAAAAAAGTAGCGGTAATAAATCAAATGTTATGGAAGAAGCAGTTTCTGCTATGAAACAATTATCAAATGATTCCACTGTCCAAATGGATACACATGACCATATTGGTGCTTATGTTGCGGCTCGTTTAAGATCTCTGGATGCAGAGCAATAGCAAAAAATTGAATTAGAAATAATGAAAATTCTTACTAATATTCCCTAATATCTTTAAATTTTATTACAATTTGACATTTTTTTCTTGCTTTATTTTTATTTGACTAGCCTTATTTTTATTTTATTTTATATTATATATTTTACTTATTTACTAGTCACGAGGCTGTCAGAATCTTTCAAAAAGATATTAAATATTTTTTTTAAAAGATAATTAGAAATTTATTTTTTATAAAGATAAATACTTGCAGTATTGAAACTTACGTATTATGTTATAACTTATGTACAGGGTGGGGAAAAATTATTGGTCAAGCTTTTGCCAGTCGATTCTACTCGTCGAGATCGCCAACATTGCATCATAAACATGGTGCCGCAAAATTAACTTTGAAGGTCATTTTCAATGTCAAATTTTTTTATTGGCTTATTCGATTCTACTCGTCAAGCTGAACAAAAGTCTCAAAGGGACCATATGCCGGGAATCAATATTTCATAGAGAAATCTTTGTTTGAAGTTTTTAGAAGCCAAAATATTTCGTAAAATTAATTGTCATGGGTGTAAAATCTGCTTAATCTACTCTTAACGCTACCCAGAAACAACGAAGTGGGCGTGGTAGATTTTTGTTCCCTTCGGGGTATCTTGGTAACCCATTTCAACGGCTGTTGGTTCCTTAAAGCAACGGGGGCCGTCCACTGAGGGGAACAGCCGGGACATCAGACGGATACCTTGAGCACCTATCGTGCTCCGCGCTTTTTTACAACGAGTTTTTGGAACTCGATGGATCGGTCGTAATCCTGCACCACACTTATGGCCCGCCCTTTCACCTGACCTGAACCCTCTAGACTTTTATTTCTGGGGAGCTCTGAAAGCCATTGTTTATGGGTCAGGCAGGGTTTTAAGGACGGCTCAGGATTTACGAGATCGCATTAAAGAGGCGGTTGCTACTTTAGCACGAAATCGAGCTGTGCTCCGTAGAGTGCGAGATAATTTGATGGAGAGACTCCAAGCTTGCATTGATAACGGTGGTGGTCGCATTGAAGCTGGCAGACAAGCACAACTGCTCAGAGCTATTGGGGCCGATGGGTCAGTTCTGTTTGTTCGTAGGCAGCGTCGACGACGATAAAGTGAGAGGCGAGGGGAACTCACTATAATCAAGTCACCCCGAAGTGAGAGGCGAGGGGAACTCACTATAATCAAGTCACCCCGAGGTGAGAGGCGAGGGGAACTCACTATAATCAAGTCACCCCGAAGTGAGAGGCGAGGGGAACTCACTATAATCAAGTCACCCCGAGGTGAGAGGCGAGGGGAACTCACTATAATCAAGTCACCCCGAAGTGAGAGGCAAGGGGAACTCACTATAATCAAGTCACCCCGAGGTGAGAGGCGAGGGGAACTCACTATAATCAAGTCACCCCGAGGTGAGAGGCGAGGGGAACTCACTATAATCAAGTCACCCCGAAGTGAGAGGCAAGGGGAACTCACTATAATCAAGTCACCCCGAGGTGAAAGGCGAGGGGAACTCACTATAATCAAGTCACCCCGAGGTAAGAGGCAAAGGGAACTCACAATAATCAAGTCACCCCGAAAGGAACAAAAATCTACCACGCCCACTTCGTTGTTCCTGGGTAGCGTTAAGAGTAGATTAAGCAGATTTTACACCCATGACAATTAATTTTACGAAATATTTTGGCTTCTAAAAACTTCAAACGAAGATTTCTCTATGAAATATTGATTTCCGGCATATGGTCCCTTTGAGACTTTTGTTCAGCTCGACGAGTAGAATCGAATAAGCCAATAAAAAAATTTGACATTGAAAATGACCTTCAAAGTTAATTTTGCGGCACCATGTTTATGATGCAATGTTGGCGATCTCGACGAGTAGAATCGACTGGCAAAAGCTTGACCAATAATTTTTCCCCACCCTGTACTATAGTAAGAGAAGTTAAAAGTACATGTGATATGACGCTTTCCTAGCACAAGGTTTGGCTTCCGGGTTGTTTGGCTTTCCTAAACATGGAATTATAAATAAAATAGAACGCGGCTCCCAATCCAAAAGCCAATTGTTAGTGATATAAAAATATATGTTCACACAAAGTATTTCATTTAATATAAATAATTCGTTTTTATATAAATAATTCGTGTTGTTTAATAGAGAAGGATAAAGTTCCGAAAAGCTCATACCTCCGATCGTTCTGAAATTTTGTATACTATTATATTTTGATATGCTAATTATGAATATGTCAATGAAAATTGGCGCAAAGGTCATTTTCTAGGTAAAAATAAAAAAAGAAATTTTTTGCAAATTTTTTAATTATCTAAATAAATATACATTTTAGAACAAAAAGTTTCAAATAAAAATTGTATATCTTGTAGATTAGTGACGTGCTATCTCGTTTTTTCTTACATTATATTTTTCTCGTTAAGATTTATTCAAGTATTTCTGAATAATATAAAACAAAATAATTTTTTGTTATCTCGTTTTTTCTTACATTATATTTTTCTCGTTAAGATTTATTCAAGTATTTCTAAATAATATGAAACAAACCTAGGAGTGTAGGCGGGGGGGCGCAACCTCCACCGTGTCGGACAAGACCTGGATCTCAGGCGGCAGCTGGGCGTCCTTCAAAAAGTGCTTGGCTCTCTCCGTCACGACCACCCTCACCTCCAGATTGTTCTGTCGCAGCATCTCCACCAGCTGCGGCAGCTTGATCGTGGCGACGCTACCGGTGCAGCCTATCAATACTCTCTTCCTGGAGGAGCTCGCCATTTTCTTCACCTTTGCGTTGCCTCCCGTTCTACGTCAGTCTGGACTCTGCAGTATCTGATAGACTCTCACTTTTCAACGTGATAAATATCGAAACTCTCTTTTTTATTTATGGGATATTTGCTCTCTTAGGCCACTTGGGTTGCAACACAATCCAGCCGCGTAACAAGCTACAGGGATATCTTTATGTTAAAGCTCGAGAAGCCCAACCCAACGTGACAAGAATTAGAAAAAGATAAAAATCAAATTAAACCGAGTTTAAAGTTAATTTACATTGGTGCAATCGGACCTTAAGTTAATGTACGATTAAGATGTCTTGATACAAGTCCGTCAGTAACGCGACTGTAGTTAAATTTTCGTACAGTTAATTTTCATAATACGGAAAAAAAGCCAAAGAAGGATAATTAATCCGTCACATAATTAATCCGTTAATTGTCCCAAAGTAAGAACCGTGCCGAAACTCGGAATGGGAAAATGCAGCTATATCTCTTGTCCCCGTCAGATCACCTTAAATGAAGCATGGAAGCGTAACTACTATATACGACTATATACGATACTATATACTATAGCTAAGACAGTACAATAATAAATGTTAATGCGTTTGAAAGTTACCAATGGGTTAGTTACGTGTGAAGCAGCGTAGAAAGTTAGTTAAAAAAAGAAACCTGTAACATAATATATAATACAGTCAAGAGTGGGAGAAAGGACGTCATCAGGATCAGGGGTATATTCGATTATGTCGTCGGCGTCCCAATTCTCATACTCCAAACTTGCATCCAACTTTTCTTTTATTTGTCGACGATATTTCGCAAATTTTGCCTCGTTGTTCTCACCGTATATAGATTTTAGTTCAGCCAGAGATACCAACATCTGCGGTGTCTGAAGCGTTTTGTCGGAAATGGTACAGTTACCGTATTTTGGTGGCTTTATTACGCTATATATCGAGAGCAATTTGTAGAGCTGCAGGAACGTAGGACAGTTAGGATGATCGTTGCAGCCTGCAGCTTGCCGTATGGTACCGAAAAATTTCTGAAACAGGTAAACAACACATACATAAAGAACCTTTCTAGAGCATTAACATTTCGGTGAGTTTTCATCTATTTTTACACGGTAAGTATTGTTTCTTTGCAGATCAACTGTTACCTCCAAGTTGTCTTGATTAATTTTCCCCGTGAGTACATACTGGAAATCGAAGTTATACGTAAGGTAACGACACATATCCAGTGTAGATGTAATAGAAACTCTCCATCCTTCGGCCGTCTCTTTCGTTAAAAATTCGTCTTGCAATATATCGCCTTTCTTTGCAGCTAATTCCCATCTGTTCAACCATTATAATGAATCTTCCAACACCTGTAAATAACAATAATCAAAATATCTGGGTAATCAACATATTGATGATCGTGAGACATTGTCTCGCATGGTAATCGTCCTATGACATTGTGCATTTCTTAACTCCGCGATAATCTGAATTTTTAAGTATTGACATTACTTACCTTAAAGTCTTTAGATAACGGGGTAAGTCCTTTGTTGGTAGATTTACGATTTAGTGCGTCAAACAGATTATTCATGCGCTTGCAAAACGCAATTGTTTCTTCGCACCCATGAAGCTTTTCGCATTTTTGTGATAAATAAAACGCCAAGCCATCGGCCATAGAGTTACTAAAAATCTGCAATTGAAAGAAAATAACGTTAGCAGTGACGAATAAGTAGTAACAAAAAGTAGCGTTACAATAGTTGCTAATTAAAACTAACCCTTAACAGTGAGAAAATAAAATAGATATGCATGGCGGAGACGTCACTCGCTCACACCCACCCACCCACACACACACACACACACACACACACACACACACACACACACACACACACACACACACACACACACACACACACACACACACGCACACACGCACGCACACACACACGCACGCACACACGCACGCACACGCACGCACACACACACACACACACACACACACACACACACACACACACACACTGTGTCTAATAAGGTCACCCCAAAAATAATTAAGTAAATAAATGAATACCTGAGTCGCGAGTTGAACCCGCATTTTTGCGGTATTGTCGAGGTGGACGTGTCTCTTAGTGATTTTCGGGGATGCTCTGGCATTTGCCGGGAACTGACTATCGAGCTCGAACAAAGCTTCAAAGAACTTCCATTGGATGTAGCCATCCGTTGAATTGATCTGCGAAACAGTTAATTACATAAGACTTCAGTTTTTTTACGTTTATTTTAGGTTCTTTGTAGTAATAATTCTTATCAAAACTTACTCGCAATCGTTTCTTATTATAGAGCCGGTTCCGAGAAGTCTTCATTAAATGTGGCACATCAGAAAATACGAATACTTTACGTTCGCTGTCCAATGGGTGGCTAAACCATGTTTTTGTGTTTTCGATGGAGCCCATGATGCCCAATAACGACCACATCTTTTTATTCGTTGATGCACCGTCAGCAATGACCCCGTGAATTTTAGCTCCGCTCTCTTCGAGATACACGATGGCTTTTATCACTAACATGGCGAGTTGCTCCCCTTTTACAGGATTTTTTGATGCGAAAACCGCAATAGGCTGGGTATGCTTGTCGGCAATAGGTTGGAACATGAAAACCAGACCGTGCGTCGCCTGGTCTTCAATGTCCGTCGATTGTGGCCCGTCATCGCCAAAGTCTGTTAATCCAACGTAAGTGAGATTCTTTGCGCACACTCCGATAGATCTTCTCAAATTAATCTCGTCCAAAAGAAGCACACCGTGGCGCTGCAGAAGGGTTTTACGTTCAAAATGTTTCTGAAGAAGTTTCGAGAAGTCCTTGTCGAAACCGCATTTCACGTTAATCAACAAGAAATAACTGCGGATCGTACAAGCGCACGGTAGCGGGATAACATTATTCTTCCGTAAAAATTCGTAACAGCTCGGTGAGCGGATGTGCATGAACACACATAGCATGATCCACTCCTCCGTGTACCTATGACCCTTAACGTCTTTCTTTGTGGCAGCTGCGATTATTTCTTTGAGAGCAGTTCTTTGAGCCGCTGAAATGTTCAATTCTGAGCACTTCTCCTGTAAATCTTTATTGGACGTTCTTGCTAATTCCTCTTTTTTATCTTCTAACGATCGTAGTAGCAATTTAACTCGTGCCTTAGCTCGGTTTATCTTACGCCTTTCATTATTATATTTTTTCCGCATTGCCATCACTTTATGTTTCTCGACTGGGTTTGAAGTGCTCCGAATGCGAAGCAGCGTTTTGCGCTTATTAAACCTTACTTCCTTTTGTAACTGCAGTTTTTTTAGGTAACTGCAATTATCACATCTCTTCTTTTTTGTGATTAGAGAACATTTTTTGTGGTGCCATTGCTCAACGGGATCTTGAAACACATGGTCAACTTGTAGATGGTGAATATCAACGGAGCCTATGCCACTGCATACTTCCATCATTTGGAATTATTGTAATATTTTGGGCAGTAGTCTTATTTCATCCAAGCTTCGAACGACATTCGCTTGTTCCGTGTCAAAGGGACGTCCGAAAACGTAGTAATTCAGTACTTTATCAGGTTGGAGGACTATACACTTCAGCTGTATTATTGGATGATCTTTATTATTGTTCTTGGTTATCGTTCCACCATACGTAAACAAAAGACTGTTGCCGCTTTCTTTCAATATCTCTGTTACACTCCACGATGCAGGTACTTCAGCTAAATAGTTTTGCTGGTAATAGCCCACGTTTTCACGAATGCCTGTAATAACGTATTAACTAAGTTTTATCAACAATTACTGGACGTACGTCGCTAAAATGAAAATAGTAATGAAGAAGATTGTAGTGTACGATATTTAAGTTTTAAATTTATATTACATATGTGCATTAAGTTTAAATTACTTTTTATCGTGAAATTATAATATTTTAATGGGTATTTTTATTATATTTTAATTTAGGGGATTATTTAGGCCCAGTTTCACAAGTGTCGGTTAACTTTTAATCTTAGATTAACTCACTCTTCGTCTCTTTCTAAGGGGGACATTAGAAAGCGAAATTGAGACAGTGATACCGATCAAATTGGATACTAGTGAGATTGAATACTGATTGAATGATGTCGCAAGAATGTCTTCAATTGAAGGACCTAAAAAATAAAGGTGAAGAAGAGTGGGATTACTTGGCAGCGTTTGAATGATATGGCGATATCGACTATCGTGTCGATGATCAGTTCACTTGGAAAACAGATCCAAGTGCGCGCACGAACAATGCGCAATAACGCAGAGTGATCAAGTTTAATGTGCAATTTTTTTTACACGGGCATGACTATACATAGATATGAGTAGAATTTCTATTTGATAATACTCGATACATTCAAATGTAAAATGTAAATATAATGACATTTTAGTGAATGCCATATACAGTTGTCACAGCATTCGATATGGTCGATTATAAGCGCTTTGTAAAATTGAATTGTAACCGTGCTAGGTTCATATCGGCTGCTGGACAGCAGAGCATTTTACTAGGTGGCTCAAAAATCTACGGAGGTTACTAACGTAATCTTCTTTTCGGTTCCTTGAATTCCTCATTATAATATACGTCTTTAGAATTATACATTTGAGTACAAGATTCCTCTTTCTTTTCGTCATCTTTTATGGGTTTATATTTTCTATATGAGGCCATTGCCGAGAAATTATGATTCTATATATATTTTTCAAAAAAGTACGATTTAAAATATCGCAGAGAAAGTCGGATTATACTGGCGCGACAGCTAAAGCGCTCCATGTACATACACGCACACAGATGCACACATTCTTGAAATTTTCTTGAGACTTATGCTGTATATTACCGCTGCTTCGTGCTTGAAATAACAGAATTCTAGGATAGAGATGATATCAACAATAATATTCGATTGTGATTCCTGATGGAACAGGAGTTTCAATATGACAAGCTCAACATTTTGGAGCATGGTGCTGCGTCCCGCTAAACGCGAAACACTCTAACAAAACAAAGATTAAGACAAATTCGTACTTTTTATCAGCATAATTTTTATGTGTAGATTCTTTGTAAATATGTTTGCATAATATATAAATATATATATAAACAGATTATTTTCTATATAATGATAGACTGTTAGATTTAATTGTATAACGATAAAAAGAGCAGGACGGTAATATTTAATGGGAATTATATGTACATGTCCATTAAAGTAGAACAAGTTATATAATCTGATATCATTTGAACTAATTTTTTCCGAGTTTAATGTACAAAATCATGTAACGATTCTATGTAATTTGAACCGTCGTGGTAGTTGCGCCGCAAGTTTTTTACCGCGTAAGATGTTTGATTACACCTTTTTGTATATGGTTGATCGTTATGTTTGTATATAACATATTGTATAAGCGTTGCTTGATGAAAATACACCAGTCATAATTATTTTCTAAAATCGCCCAATAATTTTTTGAAACTATAAAATATCCTTTTATTATGTACGGCATATAATCACTTTAAAATAGTAAAATGTCCAAGATATTTTGTACTAATAAGGTTCATGTTCCGCCTATTTCTTTTACCTATTAAACTCGCCATTTAACAAACAGACTGTAACATATATTTCAATAAGCACAAGAATAATTACATTATTTTATATTCAAAGATGATAGAGACTGTAAGAAAATCTGAGGACAATTATTTAAATATAATTCAAGATGTACAAAGTGGTGTGTGCAGATTATTAAGATTAACTGGAAATAAATAAATTTTCAGAATCACACAGTGAGGTTGTACAAAAGAGATCTCTGTAAACACCAGTAACAATTCATTAAATTTGAGTTTACTTAAATTGCTGAGGCAGAGGCCCGAAGATACTGCCGCTCTGCTTGCTCGCAGTTCTGGATGGCGCGAAGCCAATCTTCTAAGGGGGACATTAGAAAGAGACGAAGAGTGACTTAATCTAAGGTTAAAAGTTAACCGACACTTGTGAAACTGGGCCTTAATGAACTTTGACAATTAGTAACTCACCTTCATATATAATAACTCTCTGATCAATCGCGAATGTCAAGAAACTTCTGTCATTAACTGACATTGACACCCCAACTTCAGCTGACGCTATTTCCGAAGA
This sequence comes from Temnothorax nylanderi, assembly GCF_030848795.1. Taxonomy (NCBI): domain Eukaryota; kingdom Metazoa; phylum Arthropoda; class Insecta; order Hymenoptera; family Formicidae; genus Temnothorax; species Temnothorax nylanderi. The sequence continues at coordinate 552,873 of NW_027249174.1, read as the reverse complement.
CTTCTGCTGATCACAAGAACTTGACAGTTCTACGTGAGTAGAACTTCATCCCCGAAATCGATGCATAGCCTTTTTGTTGTAACTTCGTCTGAGGCTAAATCGATTCGTGGTCTTTTTGTTGTAACTTCGTCTGAGGCTAGATCAATTCGTGGCCTTTTTGTTGTAACTTCGTCTGAGGCTAAATCGATTCGTGGCCTTTTTGTTGTAACTTTGTCTGAGGCTAAATCGATTCGTGGCCTTTTTGTTGTAACTTCATCTGAGGCTAAGTATTATCCAACATTAGCAATGTTTAAAATCCAAAGATAATATACACTACACAGTAAGTGTGTACAATACATACTTCCTATAATGGACTGATGACTCTCCGTAGTGTGAACCAGTTCAGGTACGTCAACTTTGTTATAAATGGAAGATGTATTATTGTAATCAAATATTGTTGGTACAGCGGAACTGTGTAGACGAGGACGCTGAAATAGAACCTGACAGAAAAAAGAAATATGCAACAAAGGAAATATAAAAAGAACGTACATGAAATAAAAATGGAAATAAAGGACAATAAGCTAGTTTTCGTATATTAAAGAAAACTTGGTCATAAAACTTACGTTTGCAATAATCTTTCCATTTGCATCATGTTTGATGTAGTTCCTGATAATATAATGTGCTTCAAAATGCTTCTCGCAAATAGTGTACGTTTCTTTAAGTGCCACTACACCAGGAATAGCGGCTTCCCATTTTTTTCGCATTTCTATATTTCTCGGCACTTTAAACATAGACAAATTCTCTTTCTGGCTTTTGTAACTCGATTTACATTTCGGTACTGCGCACATTCGACCCATTTTGCACTACTTTACTCGCACTAATTGTAACTAAAGGTAAAAAGTTCACCCTATGCTGCGAACAAACGTCGCGGATATCGCGGTATCCACTGGGTGTATCCGAGACGCGGCAATGGTCGACCGCAGAATCGTAGATCACGCGAAGGCTAGGAGGGTTACGAGCAAGGCGAAGGAAAGGTCGGTGATGATGCAAATGCCGAGGGAGGCGGCCAGCCACAGCAGCAATAGCGTCGTTATAGGTTATTACTGTGGAGGACGGCGTTCCGGGCCCAATTCAGCGTAGCAAGGAGATAATGTTGGCGAAGGTGGTGAGCAAGTGGTTGAGAAACCTCAATAACCGTTGAATAAACGACGTAGGCACACAAATTAGATTTTTCAAAATTATTAGCTCAGCGGCTATACACGTGACACGACCGTGCACTGAACCACTGAACATATAATGATATAACGGCGGCCACGGTCGTGGTACGACCGTGATGGCGGCTGTACACTAGATAGTAGCAACACGTGGTGGCGATATCATAAATTAAAAAACCTGCTTCAATAAGTGTGCTACCCCCACCACTAAAATTCGGCCCGAGTTGCCAGACCTGTGTATACGACCGTGGCGTCAATTAACGTGACGCACGGGTCGGCGTCAAGCCCAGCACCAGGGCCGCAAAAACGCGAGCCGGCAAATTCCGCGAGGCGAAACCCCGCGAGACGATCGAGGGGGGTCCCCATAATCATCCCATGAGGATAGCGTCAAAGTCCGAACCCGGGTTCGCGAAATCGCGATCCCGACCACTTCTCCAGGAAGTGACAACGGATTCACGTTCCGGGGAGTCCGACGAACACCTCGATATCATTCCCGTCGACGACAGGCACCGGGCCCGGAAAATCCGAGGCCGGGGATCGGACGCGGAATCTGCGAACGGATATCGCATGAGAGCTCCCGCGGGAACCGGCATACGAAAGCGCATCGAAAAATAAACGAATTTCGATTCCGGAGGTAACGACCGAGAGTCGGGAGATAGCGAACATCGGCATTAGGATAGTTTAAGTATCGCGGTGCGAAAGCGTTTCGAAATTATAATATGTAAAGCGTCGAGAATATTCCGCGTGCGAAATTCAATGTATTCAATAGCGAGCGAACAACGGCGAGCGAAAATTTCCACGAGCGAAGTAAACAAGAAGGAATGCAAGCAAAAACGGGCCGTGCGAGCACAAACACGTAGGAATGCGGACTCACGGTCGGAGAAAGTCAAGCGCGAGCCGTGGTGAGGGAGCGCGAGAACGAATCGGCGAGGCCGAGCGCGAGCGAGGACTCGTGGCAGTCGCTCGACGGAGGTACAGGCGTTAACACGTATCCGAGATACCCTCCGAGAACAATCGGGCACTTAGCCGCGGATACTATCGGCGCATAATAACTTAGCGTGCGAATAAAGTCTTGTAAATTCAACCAACAGTATTGGTCATCGGGATTGTAAGGCCACTCTGAAACAGAAAAGTGTTGGTAAATTAGTCAATGAATAAATGATCATTGATTTATCTGAAACAAAAATATTTCAAATTAGTGCGTACTTACCTGATACCTATCTGATCCTTCGAAGTCGGCGAGTCCTGGTCCAGCGGCGGTCCACATCCGGCGTTGTTGATCCATCGTTGTCCATCGGCGATCCAGAGTCACGGCGTTGGTGATCCATCGTTGTCCAGCGGCGATCCAGCGAAGACGGGAACATGAAACATAAAGAAATGGTTAATTCTGAATTATCGCTCTAACGAGATATACATACCATACCTTCTCGGTAGATTATTGGTTAAACCGAGTGGCGACCGGACAGTAGATCAACATATTTCGCGATTCTGAGCCGCCACTGAGTCCCGTCCGGTTACAACCTAACCTTCACAATGACCCATGGAACATCCTGATCAGATTCAGATCACATCAGTTCGTAATGACGGCGGACATCAAGATGATGTTTCGGCAAATCTGGGTAGCAGAAGAAAACCGAGATCTTCAAAGAATCATATGGAGAGACGACGTTCGAAAAGCAATAGAGACATATATATTAAATACAGTGACATATAGCACTACATGTGCATCATTTCTAGCAATACGTTCTCTAAGGGATCTAGCGACTCAACCGGAAGCAATTGAAAAAATAGAAGCAATTATAGCACTACTTGAAGATTTTTATTCAGACGACGTGCTGACAGGTCGTCGCAAGTTGGCGCAATTAATCAAGTTAAGAAGAGAATTATCAGAATTACTCGAAGCAGCAGGATTTCAACTCCGGAAGTGGAGAGCAAACGATCCTAGGATTTTGCAAGATCTTTCTCAAGATAAAAAGGAAGATTCGTTACTGGTTCTAGATGCAGAAGAGCCTATGAAGACGCTAGGACTTCTATGGGACTCATCAAAGGACGCATTACAGTATGCAGTAAATCTGACCGAAAGCAGCACAACGACGAAACGTAGCAATGTGATTTCTGCCCAGTGCTCTGAATGTCAACGTGAAGAAATTCAAGCAAGCGCGGGTAAACGGCGGGAGTAACTATGACTCTCTTAACACGCAGTAAATTTATGGAAAAGGAAAAAATGAATGATAAAGCCCCGGGTTCTCGGATGGCCCGGGAACTGCGTGCAAGATGCGCAAGTGACAGTGCCGTTGGTGCGGAGGTGCCTGACGAGGTCGTAGCTGGCCCGTCGCGTACTAGAGGTAGAGTCATGTCTGAATACACAGGGACAGAAGCATTTGACTGTGAGTTGTGTCCAAGGAAGTTCCGGACCATGCGTGGTCTAAGTATGCATGTTACTAAGGCCCACCCATTGGTGGCCAACAGCGCTGTGGATGTCGAGCGCGTGAAAACACGTTGGTCAGTGGAGGAGGTCAGGCTCATGGCTCGCGCTGAGGCTTCAGCCACCTTAGCCGGGGGAATTGTCTTCATGAATCATAGTTAGGGAGCTGGGTGCCAAAATTTCTATATGATTTGTTCATGTGGCAGACATTATTAATAGCAATAATTGTACCATAAGAAACATTAAGGACCGCGTCTGCCACCATGGTAGCGCTGCGTTGTCAATTGACCGCGCTTCGAATTTGTTAAAAAAAGGGGGTACTATATGATTTGTTCATGTCTGCCTCTGAGGCTGATGTTCAGAATCCTTCTGAAAACGAAGAAAATCGAAGAGGCAGACATCCAGGGCTCTGACTTTTGTAGTAATCAATTTTTTAAACTTTTTTTATGATTTAAAAAAGTGTATATGAAGTGTACACTTAGCAGACCTAAATTGTTCGATTAAAGACAATGTGGAGGACCACAGAAAAATGGTCTGCCAGCATGTTGCCTCTGCGTTGTCAATTGACAGCGCTTCAAAAATGTTAAAAAAAAAGGTGTGCTATATCATGTGTTCATGTCTGCCTCTTGGACTGATGTTTAGATTTCTTATAAAAAAGAAGAAAATCGATGAGGCAGACATCCAGGCCTCTGATATTCCAAAGGCAGACCATTTGAATATTTTTTTGAAAAACTCGACGCTCGCGCCAAGCTACAAGTAAAAAATTCTACGTCTACAAAATATTAATGAAAATAATTAATGTTTCATATAAACAATCGATAGGAGCGATTTTCAAAACATATTTCAAATATTCGGATTCTAAGTCTGTTAACTGTCTGTTTACATACATACGTACATATTTATAAATAATTTATAAATTTATAAATTACGGATTCGTAATAACAAGATTTCTCATAAAATAAGTTACATAAATTCGTGAATTTTTTTTTATATACTCTTTATATAATAATGCAGTCCGCTACAAAGCCCAAATTTGCATTTTTGTTCTTAAAAATTTATAATAAATTAAATAAGGAGTTAAAGTGCAGTTTAACGTGCACTTAGTGCATATAGTGCACCTGAGTGCACTTGAGTTTGCCTGGGTCTCCTGCCGACCCTTAACAGAGACGCTACGGTGAAAATTTGGACGTCAGTTCTCGGTCTGCCTCTGGCTCACCAAGCCATGGAAGAGCCAGAGAAACGTTGCGTTTTTTGCCAACAACCAGAAGCGAGTAAAATTATTTTATTTACTAATAAAACGTTTGAAAAATGTGCACAAACGTTATTAATTGCAAAAAATTAAATCTAAAATTTTGTGATACCGCGCTGCCAGCTGAGATCAGTGACACGGCAGGATATCACTGATCAATCGAAAAACCAGCACAGTATCTCAGACGACAGCGATGACGACGCTTTTTAAATTTATTTGCTTTTTTTATTTTAAAAAATTTAAACTATTAATAATAACAATAAACTATAAACTATTAATCTATATATATAAAAAAGAATGTATGTATGTATGTATGTATGTATGTATGTATGTATGTCCTTTATACACTCTTGAACTATTCGACCGAATTTTCACCAAAAGTATATGAAATAGGGGTAGAATTTCCCGGGGAGTGTTATAGGGTGTATAGTTTTTCGTTACAGATTTCCTGGAAACCGGTTTCTTTTATTTTTCTAATTTTTTGAGAAATAATTGACCGAATCTCAAAGAATTATAGATCAAATTTTTACCAAAAGTATATGAAATAGGGGTAGAATTTTCCGGGGAGTGCCACTATGTGTATAGTTTTTTGTTACCGATTTTCTGGAAACCGGTTTTTCCAATTCTTCTAATTTTTTTAATTTTTTGGGAAATAATTGACCGAATCTCAAAAGAGAGAGAGAGAGAGAGAGAGAGAGAGAGAGAGGAGAGAGAGAGAGAGAGAGAGAGAGCGTAAAATAGACGATAATTTCGCCCTAGATATAGAGGTCGATGTTGAATCTATCTGTATGTATGTATGTATGTATGTATGTATGTACATACGTGAACTACTCATTCGTTAGTGGATTAAATTTTTACCAAAAGTATATGAAAGATATATATTATATATATAAATTGTATGTAAATTGAAAATATAATATAAAATTAATATCGATTAAACTTGATATATATAAATTGTATGTAAATTGAAAATATAGTATAAAATTATTATCGATTAAACTCGATTAAAAATTTATATAAAAAAGATAACACTCGATTAAAAATTCATATAAAAAAGACAACTTCGTAAGTTGACAGTTTCACATATCATATGTCATTTTGTGACATATGTCATTTGCAAATTGTAAGGAAAAGACAGAAAGAGGAGAGAGAAGAAAACGGATATTCGCACATTCTGAGATAGAGATAGAGAGAGAGAGAGAGAGAGAGAGAGAGAGAGAGAGAGAGAGAGAGAGAGAGAGAGAGAGAGAGAGAGAGAGAGAGAGAGAGAGAGAGAGAAGGGGTACGTATCTTAAACATTAAATTTAACATTATATTTAACATTACATTAAACATTATATTTTATCTACAGACAGATATATATATATCTGGCGTGATCTTTCGGAAGCCGCGTAAAATAGACGATAATTGATTTTACTCGGAAAGACAAGAAAAAGAGAGAGAGAGAGAGAGAGAGAGAGAGAGAGAGAGAGAGAGAGAAGGGGTACGTATCTTAAACATTAAATTTAACATTATATTTAACATTACATTAAACATTATATTTTATCTACAGACAGATAAAATATAATGTTATATTTTATCTGTCATCTAATTGGTGACAGATCTCATCTAAACAATCCTTATATATATATATATAAGATTGTTTATATATATATATAAGTACCGTCGTCTGTATGTATGTATGTATACTCTTAGAAAAGAATTATAGATACAATACTATTAGGATCGAAATAGGGCCAATCATATTTAGTATTGAAAGAAGAATATTTTAATCTTAAATAGAGGAATTCTTAAATCTAGAATAAAATAATCTTGATGCTATCTCTCTAATTTTCTCAGAATTATTCTAGATTTAAGAATTCCTCTATTTAGGATTAAAATATTCTTCTTATCGAATCCTTATCGAAAGTATATGAAAAATATATATTATATATATAAAAATGAATGTAAATTGAAAATATAATATAAAATTAATATCGATTAAACTCGATATATATTGTTTTATATTGTAATATATATTTTATCTACAGACAGATATATATTTATTATATGTCAATTTAAAAAACGGTGAATTATTGATTAATTAATCAAATTTTTTTAAAAATATTCATGTTTGATCTAATTTTTTAAAGAAATTTTGAGATTGCTCGCTCGCATCTTTGTACAGCAACCATTCAAGAAAAACAACTCGAAAAAGAGATTAAATTTTGAATGTGAGAAGCCGAGTCAGACAGATATATATAATAAATATATAATAAATATATAATAAATACGTGAAAAGATTACGTGAAAATAGTCACTTAATTTATATTTTTTAAATTGAAAATCAAAGTTAAAATTTAAAACAATTTTAATATATAAAATCGTTACGGGTGGTGTATGTTTGAACGTGTTTGAACGTTAACAAATTAAAAACTATTGGACCGAATTTTTACCACAAATATATGAAATAGGGAATTTACGTTTGAACGTTTTTAACTTAAAAACTATTGGACCAAATTTTTGCCACAAGTATATGAAATAGGGGTAGAATTTTACGAGGAGTGTTATAGGGTATGTAGTTTTTTATTATCTATTTTCTGGAAACAGATTTCTTTAATTATTTTAATATTTAAAAAATAAAGAATTAAAAAAATCGGTTTCCAGAAAATCGGTAACGAAAAACTATATACCCTATAGCACTTTCCAGAAAGTGAAAATTCTACCCCTATTTCATATGGTAAAAATTTGGTACAATAGTTTTTTGTAGTTGATTTAATTTCGATATAATATCGAATACTGAATTTTTTGATTATTTTCAGAAAATTTGCGATTATTGTGAATAAATTCATGAAAATAATAACACCCGAGTTCGTGGGCGACATAAGTAATGTTGAATGTGAAATTTGTGGCATTTTCGATTCTTCCAAGTAAATTTTTGGACATCATCAACAGTGATAGTTCAGTCTCTGTGTGAGACGTGGAATAATTTGTATTTATTGTCAATTTTAAATTGCCGTTCTCACTAAATACATTTATACATATTTTTTTGCTGCATTTCATCGTAGTTGATTTTATTTCAATTATTATAATATCAAATACTGAATTTTTTAATTTTTCTCAGAAAATTTGCGAATATCGTAGACAATTATGCCTCCCAAACGTCGATCGATTGATCGATCTACATCTCAGGCACGAAAGAAAAAGGCATTACGAGTTTCAGAAACAGACGAGCAAAGGGAGGCAAGATTAGAAGCTCTTCGAGTACGAAATGCTCAAGTCCGCTCGAATGAAACAGGGGAGCAACGAGAATCAAGACTGGAAGCTCTTCGAGTACGAAATGCTCAAGCCCGCTCGAATGAAACAGAAAAGCAACGAGAATCAAGACTGGCAACCAATCGAGAACGCAATGTTCGATTTAGAGGGACACTGTATGCTGATTTGAATCTTGCTGCGTTTAATTACGATGCTGATTATGATTATAGTGTCCATCGAAGTGTCTTTTTTGGAAAAATGGATAAGTTATGCGAATTTTGCCGCGCATTGAAATTTAAGAATGAAAATCCAGGAATGTGCTGCGTAGGTGGAAAAGTGAAATTGCCAGAATTGCATTTACCACCCGACCCATTATCAACATTGGTATCAGGTGATACAAACGAGTCGAAACATTTCTTGGCAAACATACGCAAGTATAATTCATGTTTCCAAATGACATCGTTCGGTGCAACAAAAATTATATGTGACAATTACATGCCAACGTTCAAAGTGCAAGGGCAAATTTATCATCGTGCTGGATCACTTTTTACCACTGCCGGATGCAGATTACAAATTTCTCCAGATTTATTTCATGGGGACCAGTGATGAACAAGTTCATCAACGTTGTCGATTCAATACCGGCACAAATCCAGAAATTGTTGTTGCATTACAAAATTTATTCGATCAACACAACGAATTACTTCGAATGTTTAGGACGGCACTTGAGCGAATGCCAGCTGATGATTACGTAGTTGTCATTAGAGCTGACAAAACACCACCGGGCCAACATGAAAGACAATACAACGCACCAACAATTAATGAAGTGGCGATCGTGATAGTTGGCGAAGAATTTAACTCGCGTGATATAGTTCTTCATCGTAGAGATGGTAATGTTCAGCGAGTCTCAGAAACTCATCGCTCATACGATGCATTGCAATATCCAATTTTATTCTGGCAAGGAGAAGATGGATATCATTTCAACATCAAAATGATAAATCCACAAACAGATGAGGAGACCAATAAGAAAGTTAGTGCCATGAATTATTATTCATATCGATTAATGATTCGTGAGAACGCAGACAATCACATTTTGAAATGTCGCCAATTGTTCCATCAATACATTGTTGATATGTATGCAAAAATCGAGACCGAGCGACTTCTCTTCATTCGATTGAATCAAACCAAGCTGCGCTCAGAACAATATATTCATTTACGCGATGCAATTGCTACTGATAGCAATCCAAATGAATTGGGAAAGATGGTCATACTGCCGGGAACATTCACAGGAAGCCCACGGCACATGCATGAATACGCACAAGATGCAATGACTTATGTTCGCGCATACGGCCGTCCAGATTTATTTATCACATTCACATGCAATCGTACGTGGGATGAAATTAAAGAACTTTTGTTGCCTGGACAATCGTCTGCGGATCGCCATGACATCATCGCACGTGTGTTCAAACAAAAATTGAAATCTATGATGGATTTTATTGTTAAACATCATGTTTTTGGAGAGACACGCTGTTGGATGTATTCTATTGAATGGCAAAAAAGAGGATTACCGCATGCACATATTTTAATTTGGTTGATTGACAAAATTACACCAGACAAAATTGATGAAGTCATCTCAGCAGAAATACCAGATGTCCAAAATGATCCAGGCTTATTCGAAGTCGTTACCAAAAACAATATTCATGGTCCATGTGGGGCGATCAACAACAATTCTCCGTGCATGAAGGATGGAAAATGCACGAAACGCTATCCAAGAGACTTACACCCCGAAACTATCACTGGAAATGATGGATATCCAAAATATCGTCGAAGATCAACTAAAGATGGTGGCAAATTGATCACTATAAAAGTTCGTAACAATAATATTGAGGTTGATAATCGTTGGGTTGTGCCGTATTCACCATTACTCTCAAAAACGTTCAAAGCACATATAAATGTCGAGTACTGTAATTCGGTGAAATCGATCAAATACATTTGCAAATATGTCAATAAAGGAAGCGATATGGCAGTTTTTGGAGTGGAAAATGCATTTGCACCAATCGATGAAATCGAACGATATCAATTGGGACGCTACATTAGTAGCAATGAAGCTGTTTGGCGTATTTTCTCATTTCCAATTCATGAACGTCATCCAACAGTTATTCATTTGGCAGTACATCTTGAAAATGGACAGCGCGTGTATTTCACAACGGAAAATGTACATGCAAGAGCATTATTGCCACCGCATACAACGTTAACTGCGTTCTTCTCATTGTGCATAGACGATTTGTTCGCAAGAACACTACTTTACTCAGAAGTGCCAAAATACTACACATGGAATGCATCAGCGAAAAAGTTTCAACGTCGTAAACAAGGCAAACCAGTTGAAGGACATTCGAATTTATATTCATCCAATGCGTTAGGTCGTCTGTACACAGTTCATCCTAACAATCAAGAATGTTTTTACTTGCGATTACTGTTAGTTAACGTACGTGGACCGAAATCGTTCCAAGAACTGAGAACAATAAATGGTGAATTATGTACGACCTATCGAGAAGCTTGCCAAAAATTGAATCTTCTTGAAAACGATGCACATTGGGATACAACACTCGCTGATGCATCGAATACTGTTCAACCACAGCAAATACGTACGTTATTTGCGATAATATTGACAATGTGTTTCCCATCAAATCCGAAAGATCTTTGGGAAAAATACAAAGATTATATGAGTGAAGACATCTTACGTCGTTTACAATCAACGAATCACAATAAAGATATGCAATTCACACCAAACGTGTATAATGAAGCGTTGGTTTTGATTGAGGATATATGTTTAGTAATCGCTAACAAAGGACTGGTAAATTTGGGAATGTGTGCTCCGAATCGATTTGCAAATGACGTTTATGATCGTGATTTACAACGTGAAACACACTTCGATATTGATGATTTGGGTACATTTGTTGAAACGAATCTTCCGAAATTGGTTCCAGAACAACGAATTGTATACGACACAATAATGCAAGCAATTACAAATCAAAGCGGCGAATTGTATTTCATAGATGCGCCTGGAGGTACAGGCAAAACTTTTCTCATTTCACTCATTTTGGCAACCATTCGATCACGAAATAAAATTGCACTGGCAATTGCATCATCTGGAATTGCGGCAACGCTTTTGGATGGTGGTCGAACAGCGCATTCAGCACTGAAATTGCCGTTGAATTTGCAAACCACTGATACGCCAACATGCAATATCACCAAAAATTCCGGAATGGGCAAAGTTCTCAAAGAATGTAAACTTATCATATGGGACGAATGCACAATGGCTCATAAAAAAGCATTGGAAGCGCTTGATCGTACATTGAAAGATTTGAGGGGAAATGGACAGCCCTTCGGTGGAGCACTAATTTTATTGTCTGGTGATTTTCGACAAACTTTGCCAGTTATACCACGTTCAACCCCCGCTGATGAAATTAATGCATGTCTCAAATCATCAGTTCTATGGCGACATGTAAAGAAATTGACTTTAAAAATCAATATGCGTGTTCAATTACAAAATGATGCATCCGCCGAAGGTTTCGCAAAACAATTGTTGGATATTGGAAATGGGAAGATGGAAATCGATAGATCTACACAATGTATCACGTTGTCAACAAACTTTTGTAAGATGACATTAACCAAAGAAGAATTGATTCTAAAAGTTTTTCCAAATATTGCGCGTAATTACAAAAATCATCACTGGCTCAGTGCACGTGCAATATTAGCAGCTAGGAACAACGATGTAAATGCCATCAACTTCAGCATTCAAAACGGAATACCAGGCGAAACGACAACGTATAAGTCTATCGATACTGTAATGAATCAAAACGAGGTTGTCAATTACCCAACGGAATTCTTGAATTCACTAGATTTGCCTGGTATGCCACCGCACAGTTTAACATTGAAAGTTGGCGTGCCTATCATTCTTCTCCGAAACATTAATCCACCAAGACTTTGTAATGGTACAAGACTTTCGGTGAAAAAAATTATGAACAATGTCATTGAAGCTACAATTTTGAATGGGAAATTCAAAGGGGAAGATGTACTGTTGCCACGTATTCCAATGATCCCAACAGATATGCCATTTGAATTCAAACGTTTGCAGTTTCCGGTGCGACTCGCTTTTGCAATGACGATCAACAAAGCACAAGGACAATCGCTGCAAGTGTGTGGGCTATATTTGGAGAATCCGTGCTTTTCACATGGACAACTGTATGTGGGTTGCTCACGCGTCGGAAAACCTAATGATTTATTCGTTTACGCACCAAACGGAAAAACAAAAAATATCGTGTATCCTCAAGCACTCGATTAAATAAATAAAATTAGAAGGACAGTTTGAAATGTTTTTGGGATGAACATGAACACGTTTAATAAAAAGAGGAAGAGGGAGAGAGAGAGGGAGAAGGAGAGAGAGAGGGAGAGGAAGAGGGAGAGGGAGAGGGAGAGGGAGAGGGAGAAGGAGAGAGAGAGGGAGAGGGAGAGGGAGAGGGAGAGGGAGAGGGAGAGGGAGAGGGAGAGGGAGAGGGAGAGGGAGAGGGAGAGGAGAGGAGAGGAGAGGGAGAGGGAGAGGGAGAGGGAGAGGAAGAAGGAGAGAGAGAGGGAGAGGGAGAGGGAGAGGGAGAAGGAGAGGGAGAGGAAGAGGGAGAGGGAGAGGGAGAGGGAGAGGGAGAAGGAGAAGGAGGGAGAGGGGGGGAGACAATGTATATTAATTTTTCTAATTTTATTGAATTTCCGTATTTTTGAACTGATCTCGACGTAGAGTTTCTCGCGGTGAAAGTCGGACAATAATAGAAATAATTTGTCGGGTAAAGAACGTAAACAGAGTTTCATAATTTTTAATAAATTTTGGAAATGATATTGATTGGTCACACTTTAATCTCGGGCGAAGCCGAGACGGGGTACAAAACATCGTGTCTGAACAAGACATCGTGTCTGAACAAGACATCGTGTCTGAACAAGACATCGTGTCTGAACAAGACATCGAATCTGAACAAGACATCGTGTTTGAACAAGGCATCATATTTGTCAGAAAGACGAGTGTGTAAACAATATAATGTTTGCACAAAACATCGTGTCTGAATAAGACATCGTGTCTGAACAAGACATCGTGTCTGAACAAGAGATCGTGTCTGAACAAGACATCGTATCTGAACAAGACATCGTGTCTGAACAAGACATCGTGTATAATAAAAGCAAAATTCGATTATATTATTTTTTAGTGGATTAGGCCTATAGGGGAAACCACTTAAAAAAAAACGCGTCAACAATAGTACCTCATGGGTGACGAGGAAATCTATTGTCGTGATTTTTTATATACTTTTGGTAAAAATTTGGTCGAATAGTTGAAGAGTGTATAAAGAACAAACATACATACATACATACATACATACATTCTATTTTATATATGTAGATATAGAGATTTACATATTTAAAAAAAGTTTTCTTATAACAAAAAATCAAAATAAATCGATATTGACTTTGAGAGTTCAGACTACATGGTCTATATATAGACTTCGCATATAGACGTTTAATCGCATATAAAGTTGGATCGAAACAACTAAATCTTAAAGAAGAATGAGAGTAATAGTAATCAAAATGAGAGTAAATAAAAGAATTGTACTACCTTACTTGAGTGAAGTGTGGAAGTAGAAATCTGTACATTGTTTATTTGTAGTTTTTAAGTGTGCAAGTAGAAACCTTCGCTCACATAGCTTCCTCTATGAGGAAGCCAAAACAAATAAAGTAAGAAAGTTTCTACTTGCCCACTTAAAAACGTGTGCAGATTTCTACTTCCACACTTAAAAATTTGCACACTTAAAAACTATGAGGAAGTAATGTGCAAGTGCACCATGTTCTAATTTTATTGAATTTCCGTATTTCTGAACTGATCTTGACGTAGAGTTTCTCGCGGTGAGAGTCGGACAACGGTAGAAATAATTTGTCGGGTAAAGAACGTAAACAGAGTTTTAATAAATTTTGGAAATGATATTGATCGGCCACACTCTAATCTCGGGCGAAGCCGAGACGGGGCACGCTAGTAAATTATAAACTATTAATAAATTATAAACTATTAATAAACTATAAACTATTAATAATAACAATAATCAGCCGTAATACCCGCTTTCCCTTGATTCCATGAATTTCAAAAAATTGTACAGCTCAAAATCAGTAAGCAAAATGTCTGCCAAATTTTTTTCGTATTCAGGGAGTCATAATGAATCGAATGGACGCAACTAGAACCATGAACAAATGACTTAGTAGAGCTTTTTTTTTTACATTTTTACAACTACGTCCCGTAATAATGCAGAGCTCTGGATGTCTGCCTCATAGATTTTCTTCGTTTTCAGGATGATTTTGACCATTAGCCTCAGAGGCAGACATGAACAAATGATTTAGTACTTTTTTTTTTTACAAATTTGAAGCGCTGTAACGCAAAAACGCAGCGACGTAGAATCTTAATTGACTGGACCAAATCGATTTGTATTGATCTGAACTTTAATCCCTATCAATATGAAACATGAACAAATCATATACCAATTTGGCACCCAGCTCCCTAACTATCATGTTCTGCAGGAGAAGTTCCCCCATAGGAGTCTCGACGCTATCAAGGGTAAGCGTCGACAAGAGGCTTACCGCGAGATGGTTAGAGTTTTCTGCCAAGAGTTGCAATTGCGAAACGCGGTTGGCATCAATGAGGGCGATAGGGGCAGCGCGGCAATGACAGGAGCCGCTGCCGTCCCTGCGACCATAGAGTCTGACATTGAGGTTCCAAGCGCACATCAGCCTTCCCCTGAGTATAGATCTCAGAGGCTGCGGGACAATATTAACCAGCTCATAGAGCAGAGCTCAGCGTTCCGTAGCTATCAGGCTGATACTCTTGTGGGAACGGCAAGAGATGCTCTACTGACGGGGGTGGTCGATGTCCAGGCTATCGAGAGATGGCTGGGCCTGATCTTCCTGCCGTCAGCTGTGCGCCCTCCACAGCGCGCTTCGCTGAAGCAGCGCAGTCCTCCTAACACAAAAGAGAGTAGGAAGCAGAAAAGAAAGAGAGAATATGCACATGTGCAGTCTCTCTATAAGAAGAGCCCAAAGGTCTGCCTATCGCATGTCCTCGGAGGCGGCTCGGTACGTGAGCGGCCGTCCGCTGTCGAATTCGACGAGTACTGGCGTCCCATTATGGAGGCGTCCAGTGGCGCGGATGGTGACATGACGGCCCTGCGCGAGTCGTACGGGGAGGCGAGGCAGGTAGCGCGTACTAGCCAGAGCCGTCCACCAACGGCCAGAGGGATTTATCTGGAAGGCGTTGGTGAGGGCGCCGCCAATGGCCCAGCTCGGGTGGCGGATAATACCTCGCTCTGGGATCCTATAAAACCTGTCGAGGTCAGAAGGATTTCAATTAAGGTACAGCGCCCGGATTGGACCAGATTACGCCGAGAATGTGGAACGCGGTTCCGCTTGTTCTTCGTGCGCTTCTGTTCAATCTGCTGCTCCTGGCAAGAACGGTGCCCTCGTCGATCGCCACAACGAAAACTGTATTCCTGGAGAAAGGAGTGATGTCCGACCGGCCTGTACCGGCGGAGTACAGACCTCTCAGCATAGGATCAGTTATAATAAGACACTCCCACAAAATTCTTGCTAAGCGTTTAGCAGCCCTGGACGTGTTCGACACTCGCCAAAGGGGTTTCCGGCCGGTGGATGGGGTGTGTGAGAACGTCACAGTCCTGTCTGCCGTGCTCGGCGGTGCCCGGAGGCGGTGTCGGACGTTACATCTGGCGTGCATTGACCTGTCGAAGGCATTTGACACGGTCTCGCACCCAGCTATACATGAGACTCTCGAAGAACTGGACCTCCCTTGGGAGTTCAGAGAATATATCAGGGCTGTCTATTCGGATGCGCAAACGGTGATAGGATCCGTCACCGGTGGAGTGTCGGCCATCAAGATCGGCCGTGGCGTAAGACAGGGTGATCCGTTATCGCCGCTGCTGTTTAATCTGGTCGTAGATAGAGCACTAGCGATTCTCTCAGAGGATGTTTGCTATCAGATGGGGGATGAGCTGATCAGCGCCTTGGGCTACGCAGACGACATTGTGCTCCTTGCCTTTATCAGATCTGGTCTGCAGGAGAACCTGACTCGGCTTCAGGCTGCTTTTGTGCGAAATGGACTAACCATCAACGCAAAGAAAACGGGAGTGCTGTCCATGGTGGCGTCCGGTAGAGACAAAAAGGTGAAGATTGACACAACACCTTACTTCACCGTGGGGAGAGTGTTGATCCCGCAAAGATCCCCTGTCGATATCTGGGCGTACCTGGGCTGCATGTACGAAGGTGCTAGGAAATTCGCCAATGATCCGCCCCTAGCTCATTCCATCGAGCAACTTACGAAAGCGCCTCTGAAGCCGCAACAGCGGCTGAGGCTCTCGCGCGACTTTCTTCTACCACGGTATTATCACCGTTGGTTGGTGGGAACAGTCACGGCCAAAACGTTGAAGGGTGTGGATATTTTGGTGCGCACGGCCATTAGACGGTGGTTGCGTTTTCCCCATGATGTTCCTGCTGAATATTTTCATGCGCCAATACAGAGTGGCGGGCTTGGTGTGCCTCTACTCAAGACTCTAATCCCTATTCTGAAGTTCGACCGACTGCAGCGGTTGTGTCGCAGTACTCTGCCCGCGGCGCGCGCCGCCGCCGAAACCACATTTGTGGCTAGGCGGCTGGTTTGGTGTGAGAACCAGATGCGCATCCGGGGTAATAGGGTGCATACGACCGTTGAGCTCAGACAACAGTGTGCAGCCTGGTTGCGCGAGTCGTGCGATGGGAACGGGCTCAGGGAGGTGGAAACATCGAAACTGAGCTCCCACTGGGTGTCGGCGGGAGCCGACCTCATTCTCGGAGCCGACTACGTGCACTATCATCACATACGGGCCAACTGTATTCCGTCTAGAGCGAGAGTGTCCCAAGGTCGTGATGGGCGCGAGGTTCGTTGTCGTGCTGGTTGTCCCGATGTCGAGACACCGGCTCACTGCGTTCAGCGTTGCTTCAGAACGCACGGAGGGAGAATCCTACGGCATAACGACCTTTGTCGTCGAGTCGGTGGCTTTTTACACGTGTTCCAAAAGACAGTCAAATGTGCAACGGCAACGTTAATCTAGCTCAGTGCTGTGTTCTTTGCTTGAATATTTCTGTTTTGGATCTCGCGCGCCACTTCAATCCCACTGCTTCCGCGCGCCCTTCCACTGTCTCCGCCGCGGCGCAGAGATACTCGCTGCCAGAGCGCGTAGAGGGGATAGCGCAGGCAAGCCGTGGCGGTATCCCCTCCACGCGCTCTAGCAGCGGGCACGGCGGCACGGCTGGTATAAGTACACGACCGTGACAGCGAGTATCACTCCACCACGGCTTGCCTGCGCTATCCCCTCCACGCGCTCTTAGTTGCTCTAGCGAGAGCATTCGCGAACTGTGTCGATTTAAAACATTATTTACAAATATGTTTTAAAATTTGTTTTATGGAAGCAGACTTATCGCCCGACAGTTGTAATATAAAAATTCCAGCATGTTTTTTACGACTTGATGTTAGTCACTTAATAGCAATGGTTGCAAAATGGAATTGTTTACGTAAGAAAGCAGCAAAAGTTCGCCAATTTTACATCAGGTCTATTGCTCAAATATATCAAATGTCCAATGTGCAGGATATTACTTACCTATTAAAATGTATTTTGACAGTAGCCTTAAGTCAAGAAATCGGCGTCAATGATTCAAACGATCCAGTACCTTCAGAACTATGTTTGCGACATGTTAACAGTATTATTAAACAAGGGGTGCTTGTCAATGATGTACTGGAGAATGATGACGAAGTAGAGAAAGATGACTACGAAACAATTTCATCATCTGACGATGGAATATTTTGCTGGAAAACGTGGGCACACGGAATATTCACCACTGCTCAAGAATTGGCGGAACAATCTGTTGATGGTGACGTACTCAATGCTTTACACAATCCAACTGCTGCATCTAAATTAAAAGATTTAATGACTTTTGTACCTCCGTGGACTGGTATAATGCGTCCGCATTTCAAACGAGGCGGTACAGTGGCTAAATCGTCGCCAGTTGAAGGGACGTTTTCCTTTCTAAAAAAAAGGCATGTTAAGTCGATACTCGCATATCTCGAAGTTTATTGTTGCCGCTTTTCCGCGTGTGTGATTGGTTCGGTCGATGATGGCGATCCAGATCGCGGTGAGTTTAGCGAGTTTTGTGTGTATCGTGTGACGTGACGTGTGGCGTGTGTTCGTATGGTGTTTTGCGAGGTTAGTAGAATTTTTTATTATATATAATATATGATAATATACGTTAAATGTATTGATAAATAAATATATATAAATTTTTTTTTACATTAATATTTTTAACGTTATTAATCTTCAATGTTTTTCTATCATAATAATAGAAGTCAATGATGTGTGCTCGCGTGGTGTGTTCTCACGAGGTTAGTAGGATTTTATATAATACATGATATACGTTTTTTAGGATTACGTAGAGATACTTTGGACGGCAGTAAAGATCGCGTTCGGGATTTACCGCCAAGAGGTGGTCATCAGGAAGGTGCTGATAATTCAGGTTATATGAGTGACAGACAAGATCTCGTCTTTCAACCTAACGTAGAGATTGTAGAGACGAACGTCGTCGTCTACTACCGATGACGAAGATACTGTTTTAGACAGCCAAGACGTTTTAAGCATCGATAGAGGTAATAATAATAATACTTATTGGTCGCGCACGTGCGTGTGTGTACGTGCGTGCATTTATATGTGTATACACATATAAATGCACGCACACACGCACGCGCGCGACCAATAAGTATTATTATTATTTATATACATTATTTATATACACATATAAATGAAAGTTATAATTTATGAGGGATTAGGTTATATATGACATATACCTTTTCTGTTCTCGGTAGATAATAACTAGCTAGAGTGGGAATATACATATTGATGAAGCAAGTATGTCATATATATAACGCCGGAGAAATAATCTCGAAAGCCATAAAGTAAGTATTCTCTACCAAAACTTACTTTAATTTTAAGTTTAATTTAAATGTCAAAATATAAAATAAAAATATATAATATAAAATAATTGTATAATACGCGTTTCTATACACAAATATTACACACAGATTTACTATATGTTATTTTATAAAATTAAAAAAAATAATTTTTTTGCTGATGTTCGTAAAACAGGAAATGGGCAAATAGTACGTCGGAGACCTTTGAAATCTTCACGTGTTTGGAATTAAACATTAGCTCGTGTGCGTTTTCCGAGAAAAATGACATATTTGAGGTTGTAGTATACAACCCTCTAAGCAGGCCTGTTTCCACCTATGTTCGCGTCCCCGTTCAAGGAAATTCTTATGTTATTTACTCAGGTATGTACATTTCTTTAAAATATATTCTCTAAAATAATATACAATACAAATGTATATAGATTCAAAAATTACAGGCATTTTTATACGTATATCATAATTCGTATATACATATATCATAATTACGAAATGTGATAATACTTTTTTACATAAAATAGATATAGTAAGTAATATTATTTCTACATATCAATTAAAATTTGTGTTTAAAAAATATATAAAATATATATATTAATTAAAAATATAAATATGTAAAGTACACGCATTTTTATTAGTTTATAATAATTTTACAAAAATGTTCACGATATATGTACCTACTTTTGGGGGGGTGTTAAAGAAATGTGCCCCGAAGGAAAGTGTCCCGCGCAAATGGTACCGATTCCCGAAGCAGTACAGAAAATCCCAGGAAGAAAAAGCAACGCGACAAATGAAGTCGTCTTTCGCGCTTCAAATATCCCTCCTCTCGGTATTCAGGTTTATATTGTCGCCAAGACGCAAGAAAATGTAGTTGACCAACCTCAATCAGGGAAATTTATAAGTAATGAGGTAAATAGATCCACATACAAATGTGTAATATAAATCATTGGAAGTTAAAATTTAATGTAGACTGTTAAAATATCATCTTTTCTCACTGTAAGTCAAAAAAGAAACTAATTAATTAATTGTTATGTAATAATATATTTAAAATATATTCTAAGAATACCTACATTAATTTCCTATTAATGAAATTATCATTGGTACATGGATAAAATATTTTATAACACACAATCAGAATTCAAACTTCATAGATAATTTTCTTATTTATAGACAATCTATATATACATAGTTCTATATACAAACAGTCAGTCTCATAATTTTTCTTTATAACGTTACGAAATTAGTCTTAGAAAAATAAAGTAAGTTTAATTAAATAATCTCGAAAATAATAATTGAATTTGTTTTGTAATTTTTAGCTGTATAATATATCCGTCAATACCAATGGTAACTTAGCAATACGTTGGAATAAGCAGGACATGAGCGTCGTACAATCTTTCCAATACTACATAGGAGCAGAGGGTAATAACAAGATCTTCGCTAATAGATCATCTTATATCTTCAGACCTAAAGAAACATCGGCCAGGAATTTTGCGTACACCGGATCATATAAAATATACAAAGGTCTATAGAATCCATTAAGCCAGCTTTATTCCAAATGACATATCATAAATGCATATTAAAATTCACTTCTTTATAGGTCCTGTTGTAGAAGAACTCCATCAGACAATAAACGAATGGGTTAGTCAAGTGGTTCGAATTTATCCAGAAGAAGAATATATCGAACTCGATTGGCTCGTTGGACCGATACCTGTCAAGTACTATCAGCTTCTATTGTCGCAATATTTAATTCTTATCTATGCAATAAGAGATCTCTGAGATTTCTCAAATTTAACGTAAAATTCTCTTTTTTCTAATTTCATAAAATTTTACATATATTTTAATAATATATTAATAATATTATTATTTTTTATATACACATAATACCTGATATTAAATTTTTAGTATAAATTTATGTTTTATATATACATATAATATTTCTATATAAACTTTTCGAAAAATTATAAATAAGATTTATAAAGTCTGAATAAATAAGAAAAAATTGATTAAATAATGATTATAAACTGCTTTATTTTAGGGATAAGATTGGTAGAGAGATAGTCACGAGGTACTCAAGCAATCTACAGACAGACAAAACGTTTTACACGGATAGCAATGGAAGAGAGATGTTAAAGCGCGTGAGAAATTATCGATCCACGTGGGACGTGAAATTGTATGAATCGATATCTGGAAATTATTATCCGGTGACCAGTAAAATTGCGCTCAAGGATGAAAAGAAGCAATTGAAACTAAATGTCCTCGTCGATCGTCCTCAGGGTGGAAGCAGTTTGGAAGATGCTGACGTTGAATTGATGGTAGATATACAAATTTGATTGATAAATCTTTACAATTATTTTTACTAAGCATGCTATCTCTGATAAAATTTAAGTGATAAAAAAATATAAATGATTTTTTTAACATAATAAAATATTCAAGACAAAAGTGATGTAAATCTATAAATAAAATCTGTATATAAAATTTAAAATTTAAAATTCAAATATAAAGCTATATCTAAAGTAAACTGCACAAATTTTAAATTCTATAAAGTGAATTTAACATCTGTATTCGAACTGTTCATTCTATAAGCGTAATTTTGTACTTACAAAGTTAATTTTATGAATTAAAAGATTTTAATGCAAATTGATTGTTAAAGAAAACAGTATCAGTTATGAATTTAATCTGTGCTATGTATTTTACTGCAATTTAATAAACATTTTAAGATATGTTGGAGTAAAATAACAATATGTATATAATAAATAAAATTGCTTCTAGCTTCATCGAAGGCTTCTAAAGGACGACGCGTTTGGTGTAGGTGAGGCATTGAATGAAACTGCCTTCGGTGAAGGTTTGGTAGCGAGAGGCAGGCATCATCTCTTTGGAGGTAAAGTGAAGGACGTGGATGAATTTGTATTGAAGGAGAAGGAATTGGCGCTTGAGATGGCTCTGCATCCCATCTTAGGGATCCCCCTTAATATATTCTCGAATAATCTTGAGGATGTACATGGTGTACTCCAAAATTTCGTACGTATAACACTTGATCTCTATTTGGCCATAAAAATACAACATTATTTGCAATTAGTATGTGAAAACCACATTTTTACGGATTAGTTAGAGTTTTTTTACTACATTTTTACTTTAAACTCGACTTTAAATAATCTAATAAAATTTGTTATATTCATTATAGTTATATATCCATTATAAGTTATTTTTTAAGTAAATATGATTTTATTAATTAACATTTTTATGTTGCAGCGTTCTGGTCTTAAAAAAGCATTGCCGCCAAACGTGCACATCCTTACCTTAGAACCGTGGAGAGATGACACAGTTCTATTGAGACTGGAGCATCTCTTTGAAGTCGGTGAGGCGCAGAAGATGTCTCAACCAGTTGAGATTAACATTCAGGTGAGTTTTTAAACTTATAAATAAGTTTTTAATTATTTTCTTACAATTAGAGCCAATATATTACACAAATTTGATGATGGTTAATTTGAAGTTGTCTATGTAATAAAAAAATTTAAGACTTACAATTCTCTTATCTTACTTCAATAGGACTCGACGTTTACGATTGAATCGATCGAAGAGACTATATTTGGCGCTAATCAGCTGTTAAGCAAAAATAAACGTATGAAATGGGAGCCAGAGGTGAATGATATTATCCAGAATGAGGAAGAAAGTAGACAAACTGTGGAAGTTAATGACAATGTAATCAGAGTCCTCTTGAAACCGATGGAAATACGGATCTTTATTCTCAAAATGAAGCAAAGAACTCTTTAATCTTTTAGCGAAGACATTTAATTTTTACAACGATAACTTCTTATAAAAAATTAGTTACCTCATTGTATTCTATGTCCTACTATACATGTAATTACTATAATAAAATATAACTTCATAGTGCAAAGTTATATAATAAAAACTGTATTATTTTTTGTCTTACCATAAACAAATAAAAAAAAATAAACAAATAACGAAATATAAGTTTATTGATTTTGTTATCTACATATATTAAGGAATAACTATAAATTTGTTTCTGTTTCAATTTAATCACATTTTATTGAATCCAAATTAATGACAATATCAAAAACATATAATTGCGATAAGTATTGAAGGCATAAACATCAGTTTAATTACATTAATAGTTTAAATTACATTAATATGAAAAATAGGAAGTAACAGAGAGCAGCGAAGCTTATAACAGCGTGAAACAAGAACATTCGGCTGCAAATGAGGCGCTCTCTAATAAGCAACGCGAGTGGCATTCTTTATCAAGCAAAAAAAAAACGATTTGAAGATGTCAAGTTGTTAGAGAAGAAAATTCTAAAGTTAAAATACTGCAACGATGAAGAACACAACGAAAGAAAAGTAATGACAGAGCAGTTATCAAAGTTGGAGGAAAGAGTGAATGAATTCGATGCCTCGTTACGCACTAAGCAAACTGAATTAATGCATTTGGAAACCGATATGATGCGACTTATGCAAGAAGTACAATCTATCAAAAACGAAACGGAGAATTTTAACAGACATATAAATAAGATCAAAAGAGATTTGAGTGCAGTCGAGCAACAATCGGATAATTTATTGATTGTATTTGGGCCAAACATACCACGTCTATTGAAGAGAATTGAAGGCTCGCGTGGTTTTTCCTTGAATCGCTTTTTCTTATATAGAATGTAAGAAAAAGCGATTCAAGGAAAAACCACGCGAGCCTATTGGTGCTTTCATAAAACTGAAGGATGCAGCTTGGGCACCAGCAGTAAAAAGTTTCTTCGGTTATCACTTTCTCAGCTCATTTTGTGTAGATAATAGTGAGGATGCCAAGTTGTTGAACAGTATTATGAAGGAAATTTTTGACAACGAGAACACTCCCCAAATGATATCAAGCAAATTCCTTTACCAGGTGCGTAATGTTAGACGCCACTGTACACAGTCGCCACAGTATTCTAATTTCTTAGATGCAAAAAAAAAATGTCTCTAATTAAATGTCTCTTTTTTCCTTCTTCCAAATTCCTTCTTCAATAAAAATTGTTATTCTTCTTTAATCTTCTTTGCTCTTTTCTTTTCTTTTGTTCTACAAAGGTCAAAAACATATATATTTTTTTATTTGAGATATGTATTTTACTTATATGCATATTTTATCTAAAATATTTTTATTCTGTGTAATTATTCATTTTTATTTTAACTAATTTATAATACAGAAAATTAATATAAATTTATTTACTTGTGATGAAATTTCATCTTTGTCCATTTTTCGTTTTTGTGGAGTTTTTACTCCTTTTAATAAAACTTGCATAGCCATGTGTCCATCGATTTTACGTATATTTTGTAATGAGTTTACAATTAAGTATGCAGGATCTATTGCAAAATTAGTAAAAATACATTACATAAAATTTAAAATATGTTTAGCATTATATTACACTAAAAAAAATTATTTATTTAAATTGTGTCCAAGAGATTATTTACTTAATATAATACACATATTTATTTAGAGTTAGATATTTTTATTTTATTTAAATAAAAAAATATATATATATATGTACCAGTATTACTCATTATCCCTGTGATTTCGATTTTATCTCCTTTCCGTATGTTCATGTCATTATATTCTTCATCTTCAAAGTTTACAATATGGACTTCCAGTTTGCACTTTCCATCGGTCACTGACCCGCAACCAATCATTTTGTTAAGTCTATTGTTATGGATACTTCCAAAATTGCTTTTTACATAACTTTCTAATGCTAAAGAAAAAAAAATATATATTATATATATTAGATATATTATAATAAGAAACATATAAATAAGATTCTAATAATAAATTATAATTAAATTATAAATCAGATTCTAATAATAAATTATATTTATAATAGAATATTAATATAAAAATGTATGAAACTTACTAATACAGTTTGATGTGTCGAATACTTCACTTAGTTTTACTTTTTCCGGTATTATATTTGAAGAAATAGATGTATATTTCCCCAAAGTTGAGACAACAGTATTTTTTTGGATTTGTAGCTCAAAGGCTACATTGCCAGAGTTGAACTGTTTGTTCTTTGGTGATCTGGCCTGTACGCCATCGAGATATATTATCTACATTGATATAGATATATTATAATAATAATTTAATACAGAATTAAATTGTTTAAAATTATAATGCACAGTAATAATGCACAGTAATAATGCACAGTAATATTGTTTACAACAATATTATAATATTGCAGTTTGCAATAATGATTGAAAAATAAGCAATGTTGTATGGAATTAATTATTAAAAAGAGTAAGATAACTTACATAATTTGGTCGTATAAACTTTTCAACAGTTTCAATATTTTCGTTCCAAGCAACTATCTGAACACGCTTACCGTTTCCGTTATTCAGAAAAAATTTAAAAAATTTGTACTGTTGATTAGTACCCAGTGAACGTGGAGCTTCTATTCCGTCCACAAATCCAATAATTTCTCTATATAATAAGTAATATATTTATTAGAAAAATTGTAATATTGTAATATATTTATAAAGAAACATTCTCCTAGATAAGAATTGTAATTATAATGTTATAAATCTTTCTTATTTTTTTTTAATATTAATAATTTGATAAAAAATATATGTATTATATTTATTCATTTAACGTGTTTATTTATTTAATATGTTAATTTATTGACATGCGTGTGTGTGTTTGCGTACGCGTGCGTACGTGTGTGTGTGTGTGTGTGTGTGTGTGTGTGTGTGTGTGTGTGTGTGTGTGTGTGTGTGTGTGTGTGTGTGTGTGTGTGTGTGTGTGTGTGTGTGTGGATATGCGTACGTACGCGCGTGTGCATTCGTATCTGTGTGTGTGTACGCGTGCATTATTACTTACACAGTCGAGTCGTATAATTGAATTGCATCTATTTCTTCATTCTTAGTAAATAGCTCGGTGGGATTTACATTTTTTAATTCTTCAATTTGTTCTTCGGAAATCATTTTTGGTTTTTTAATTCCTTCTTCCTTCTTCCTTCGTTTTCGTTTAATTTAATTAAACAAATGAAATTTGTTATTTATGTTTAAAGGCATTAACTTCATATCATATGAAAAAAATACGTTTAAAGTGGAGTCAAATATGTTTTACTAATCAATAATTTGGCTTTCTCGTTGCGCTTACTTCGTAAGCAACTGTCATTGTGAAAATAACGTGTTGAAATGTTATCACACACTTGACATTTTGTTATAGTAACGTTTCATGCGGAATACCTTCGTATGCGTAAGAAATATCGCAAATTTCTTATTGCAACGTTCTTCAAAATATTGAGAACTTTTGATCGAATTGATCTAACATAGCGATCAAACTTTTCGATCAAATTTAACGAAGGTAAGTTTGAACACACATACGCATGCACATATACATATACAAAACTCACACACAAACACATATATGTGTAGTATATATATCCAGGTAGCACATACACGTTTCAGAAATGTTTTATAAGCGTTTTTCCGAAACGTTTTATAACCGATTTCTAGAAACGTTTCTCATGAGTAAAAATGTCCATTCGAAAAACGTTTGATGGAACGTTTCTTTTCCGATAAAATAATGTTTAAAAAACTATTACAGAAACGTTTTGTTTTAATAATAAAGATATTTTAGATAAAGACATTTAAAATTTCCACTTTTCATGTCTTTTAAACGTATTTATGACGTCTTTGAGACATGCGTGAGAATGTTCTAGGCGCTTTATGCATATATCATCTATAACGTCTATTCTTTTTCTAAGAAATTCCTGAATTGATGCACATTCGTGCAATACGTTAAAGTGAAACAGATACTTGTTTCACTCTAACTTAATTGCATTACTGATGTGTACCAGTTTAGAAAGTTCTTCAAAATGGAACACACGTATAAATGTTCTTTCAATGGCCATGTTCAACAGAACGTTTATTTTGCAACTGTTGGAAGTTTTCTAAGCTCAGACTTGTCCGATGATAAATAGATTAAGACCAGTAAGACAAAATTAATTTAAATAAATAAGTGGATATATGTGCATGGATAAAATGACTTATTTTGTGCAATAATTAGTGCAATATTTAAATGTCTCAAAAAGGCTATTAAAGCTATTATCTATATATATAGATAAAGCAAATTATAATTTTGAAAGAAAAAATGTAACAAATAGGTATTTTTGTTAACTGTAGAAACGTAAAAAATACGTTTCTTAAATCATGGTTTCAAAAACATTTTCGTTCAAACGTTTTTTAATGATTTATCTTTACGGTTATGAAACTACGTATACGTTCAAAAAACGTATATGAAACTAATATGTGCTACCTAGGTAATGTTTGCAATAAATTTAATTATATGTATTTTGTTGCTATAATTATAAATGTACATAATATATTTTTAAAAATTACATTTTCAGAACAATATTTCATCTGTTGTTTATCGTCAATAATCATGAATATTGACCCGAAAACGGAAGTCCGCTAGACTGTCTATCTTATCAAGTGCAGGTATGTTATTGCGCATTATGTTATTATATGTGTACATGTGTTTCATATGTGTATATGCGCGCGTGTTTGGGTACATATGTATTCAGGATGGCTCAGTTATTGAGCGGAACCCTTATGGAAAAATACACTCAACCAATAGAAAAACCCTTAAAGTTGGGTGTCATGTCGGACCGCCAATAGGTTTAACAATAGGTTTAACCTATTGGCGGTCCG
Source organism: Temnothorax nylanderi (assembly GCF_030848795.1). NCBI lineage: Eukaryota > Metazoa > Arthropoda > Insecta > Hymenoptera > Formicidae > Temnothorax > Temnothorax nylanderi. Next base: position 525,010 of record NW_027249174.1, on the reverse strand, counting down.
AAATCACACCCAACTTTAAGGATTTTTCTATGGGTTGAGTGTATTTTTCTATAAAGGAAGAAACGGATTAACTACTATAGTAAATCTATTCGTACAATATGGGATAATATAAAAAATAAATAAATAAATAAATATTGGAAAATACTATTAAATTACCAGATATACATATATGGGACGATCCACGTCACTTTTACCCCCCATCTGTCCAAAATTGGTATGGACGGATTTTAATGACCAAGGGCGGAAAATGTTTGTCTTGAAAAGAGCTTTCGAAAGGCGTGTGGCATATATGCGCAATTCAACATGGCGTCATAGTTATGGCTGCTTAAAAGGATAAATTCAAAATTTCAGATCCAACATGGGCAGATAAAACGGTGAAAAGTAACTAAATTCATGTGAAACTCAGTATTTGGGAAATTTTGGGGTCGCTGATTACGAATCTGAACGTAAAATTGTGAAATTCAAAATGGCGGATCCAATATTGCGGATGCAAATATGAGAAACGGACGAAAATTCCAGTAAATGATCTGAAAACTCTTACTGAAAGGTTTTTTGGGTCGCTGATCACGAATTTGTAGCTAATTTGTTAAAAAACAACAGACAAACCGTGTTAATTGAAATTCTACTCTTAACGTTACCCAGAGATGACGGCGTGGACGTGGTAGAAATTCATCTCCTTTGGAGTGCTTTATTTTCGTGAGTTCCCCTGGCCTCTCACGCTTCGGGGTGCTTTATTTTCGTGAGTTCCCCTGGCCTTTCACGCTTTGGGGTGCTTTATTTTCGTGAGTTCACCTGTACTGTAGAATGTTCAGTGGTTGCTCACTAGCAGAGTACTGATAAGAGATTACAGTACATGAAATACTCTGCTAGTGAGCAACCACTGAACATTCTACAGTACAGGTGAACTCACGAAAATAAAGCACCCCAAAGCGTGAGAGGCCAGGGGAACTCACGAAAATAAAGCACCCCGAAGCGTGAGAGGCCAGGGAAACTCACGAAAATAAAGCACTCCAAAGGAGATGAATTTCTACCACGTCCACGCCGTCATCTCTGGGTAACGCTAAGAGTAGAATTTCAATTAACACGGTTTGTCTGTTGTTTTTTAACAAATTAGCTACAAATTCGTGATCAGCGACCCAAAAAACCTTCCAGTAAGAGTTTTCAGATCATTTACTGGAATTTTCGTCCGTTTCTCATATTTGCATCCGCAATATTGGATCCGCCATTTTGAATTTCACAATTTTACGTTCAGATTCGTAATCAGCGACCCCAAAATTTCCCAAATACTGAGTTTCACATGAATTTAGTTACTTTTCACCGTTTTATCTGCCCATGTTGGATCTGAAATTTTGAATTTATCCCTTTAAGCAGCCATAACTATGACGCCATGTTGAATTGCGCATATATGCCACACGCCTTTCGAAAGCTCTTTTCAAGACAAACATTTTCCGCCCTTGGTCATTAAAATCCGTCCATACCAATTTTGGACAGATGGGGGGTAAAAGTGACGTGGATCGTCCCATATATATAATTAATGAGAAATATTCAACATACCCTAAATGATTCCTCAAAGTAATTATTTTCTTCCAAAAACAGTCCATAATTGATAATAATTTGAGTTGCGATTTTCAAGTCGATTATTTTGTCGTACACTGCTTTACAGGTCTGTTATATATAGTAAACATTAAATGGAAAATATCGACTTTATAACATAAATGAAAAAATTAACGATACAATAACATAAGTTAAATTTTGAATAAAAATATACCTTAAATGTTCCGAAACTTTTTTCCAAGTCTGCATACATAGACTATACTTTTAAAGATTTGTATAATCTTATTTGTACTGTTTCCGCTTCGTCATGGTATGCCACTTTTCTAGCTGGCATTGTAGTGGCACAATGCATGAGTTTTAAAGCTTCTTTGCAGTTCCTACGACAACAATACATATATCGATACATATATATATATATATATAGAAGAGAGAAGTGTGTGTGACGAACGAACGGTGGATATCTTTCTTGAAAAGAACATCAATGTGTGTCAAGGTAGTTTAAAGACAATATTTGAGCTCGGAATTTCTTAAAATTAAGCGTAAAAAAATGTCATGTACATAAAAATAATAAGACAACTCTCTACAGATGCTATAACGATCCCGGATTTCCTTACCTAAGCAGGAAAACTTTGGCTACTGCTACACGCTATTTGTACTTCGGCGAAAAAGAGCCGAATTTACGATTCTTGCTAAGGACACCGATTGCGCATTTAGAAGATTTAGAAGAAAAAAGAACGGTACGCAGCACACACAGTACCTAAACCAGCAACAGATCATTTATATGTTCAAGAAAACCTTAACAGTACTATATATAATATGCTCACGCTTTAATAAATCTGAATTCTACGCACAACGATTGTAATGTCAGAGAAGCATTCACTGTACTCAGAGAGTGTACTTTTTGCCGGAATGTTTAAACGTGATATATTTTCTTTTTATATTCACACACAGCACTGGACTATTTGCGTTATTCGCGCTCATAAATTATTTAAAAGCTCTTAGTCTTTTGAACATTAAAGTCCAGAATGCTGCTCTGAGATATGAATGCTCTACAGAATGTACATAGTAGACAGCAAAAGCGTCTAGACCACAGAATGTTCACATTCGCTCTGATGCAAAATATCGTTTTCTTTTTTTTTTCGAGCTACAAAAATCAGGCTGATGCAATGGCAGATACTATGTAGATATATAAAAGTTAGCTTTACAACATGTAAAACCTGATAAAGTTCTTAAAAAATCTAAAGAACATTCCCTGAATAAGATCAATCACACGACAATTCAGTCCTCTCTAAGTATCGTACTTTAATCGTAGAACGCATCAAATAATTTCTTTTAAGGGAATCAAAATTTTCTAGAGTAATATGTATAATCAGTGATATATTCTCATGAATGTGTGGGTCTGTCATGGTACCAGCCTGGATCCGGCCAATCAAATCATGTGATTCCGTAGAGTCTAGACACAGACATTTCTCTTCCGCATCCGTACAGATGAGCCACTAAGATAGATCACAAAAAGTACGGAGTGGGCGTTAGAGGTGGGATTACTCTCTCGGAATCAGGCACTGCCTGGAACAGCACGGGTGATCTCTGATCCACTGTCGTGAACTGCATGATACTAGCTATGTTACCACATCGATAACAATAATTTGGGGCCGACCACACTGTGACGAGTTTGTCATTAAACATGTACCTATAACCTGCATGATAAAAATATGCGTCATCAATACATACTTCCGAGATTAAAAAAATCTACGACAGAAATATTTGAGCAAAGACATACCTTCCTGAATTAATTGGTGCGCCCTACAGATGAGTTTAAGATCATTCACTTCCATGAACATGTAAGTCACTTTGCTGCCAAACAGCCAGCCTGCACCACGCGGACTCTGTCCATGTTTCTACATCTTCTGGATCTGACCAGACCAAATCACAGAAAGCACCTGTAATATGGCAATTAAGCAACGATATTTTATTATTATTGTACAATAACAGTAAATATCCAGTCATGTAACTTTTATATTATTATGTAACTTTTGCAATGACATATCACTTTATACAATTAATACCTTTGTGTGGAATCTCTTGATTCCTTTCAATCGTTCTAATTTGATCTAGTGTTCTAATAGCTGGAGACAATCCACCGTGTACACAAAGAACCTGTTCATCAATTAACTAAAACAGAATTTTATTCGAGCGTAATCAAAAGTGAAGTTATAAAAAATCTTTTATACAAATACTCACGGCAGCAACTGTGAGCAAGTCAAATACCCTACAACAGTACTTCCACGCATTAGCATTGCCGTACTTGTTTTGGCATTCATCTAGAACAGAAAATGAAGAGACCAATGAAATCAAAGCTTCATTATACACAAATGTAAAAAAAAGCCCAGAAAAGAAAGTATCGTTGCGCACTTACCGTAAAATCCATAAACGTGCGTGATTTGTCTAGATTCGTGATTACCGCGTAGTAACGTTATCCTGTCGGACCATTTAGCTTTAAGTGTGAGCAGACGAGTAAACGTTTCTAAGCTATAGTAGCCCCGATCGACAAAATCTCCCAGGAATATGTAATTTGTATCTGGCACGGGGCCACCGTTACGAAACAGTTCCTCTAAATCATAGAACTGTAACAGCACAAAAACATGAACAATCTGATGTATATTAATAAATATCACGATTGTGTACAAATAACTATACAGCTACAGAATATTAAAATCGAAAAGTTGTGAGGCAATAGATAATGGAAGACTAATATTGTTGCGACGCTAATTCGGAAGATTAAAATCCGCTAAAACTTTATGTCGATCCCGTAGCGGTGAGCAAGGATGCTCCGACTTTGAGGTTAGTACAACATTCATCGCACGATACTGTTATAATTGCAAATCGGAAACGTACCTCGAGTCCAGCTCTTCTGCGATCAACGAAGTCGGGATCGAACGTGTCAGTCGTCACTTTCTGCCAAGCGTAGAGAATTTTCTTTTCCGGCAGCGGTGGTAACACGATGTAGGGATACGAAATCTCCAGAAAGCAATTCAAATTCAGTATATCGCCGGCACGATTACGGTGTTACTGCCGTTTCGCGTACGCGCGTATGCGCGCGTTGTCGCACCTTACCTCGCGACAGCGTGCGGCTCGTGCAAACGTTAACGCGCGGCCGCAATCACGCTGCAGAAACGCCTCGTGTGAACAGGCTCCTTGATCTCAGTATCAGCTCCCTGCCGTCAATATATAATATAGGTTAACCTGTATGTAAACACTCACGTAAACGTAGTAAAGTAAACAGTATAAAATAAGTAACAGTAATATATAGAATAAGATAATTATAGGATAATTACATAAAACAATTACCTTGAATTAATCGTCGCGTCGCGTAAAGAGTCACGGTCGGTCTCGCTCCGCGCGTACTACCGTATCTCTCGAGATAGGTTAACTGACTGATGTGTGACAGCGCGCTAAACGCACTATCTGCACTCGCGCAGTACACAGTGTACACACACGTATAATGTGCATATCGAAACTGGCGATACTAGCACCGCCCTGGTGTCGAAAAAGTGAAAGTGACGCGACTCCACCCAATGAAATGATGGCATGGCATGAGAGACGGTCGACGTAGACGACGACGTATCTTAAAAATAAATTTTTACATTTGGACTTTGCGTCGCAATATCTCCGCTCGTAGGGCACGTAGCGGAATATTATAAGAGAAACCCCCTCCTAATTCGACCCCAAGCTATCGATCAAGCCTACTTAGAACTTGATCCGTTCACTCGTTATCGAGTCTCAACATCTCGAGTACTCGCAACTCGTCGCGTCGCGTAAAAGAGTCACGGTCGGTCTCGCTCCGCGTGTACTTGGCGCGAGACACTACCGTGTCTCTTGATGCCGATTAGGAAATATATAATTTAATTATATAATCCGGTCAAATTGTTTCTTTTAAATAGAATAATTGGCTTAGATTACAAAATACGTGAACGGTAAAAAAAAAATGAACGCGTGGTCGCCACGCGCGTTAGAAGTGAAACTTCTGAAGGCAAGGCTTTGCCATAACTTTTCTGAAATTAATACAAAAACAATACAATGGAATTAGTCACTCCAAGCCGCCCGCAACTCGAAAATGTAGTGTTACACGCAGTTCTCACTATATCCATCTCGCCAGTGCCGTACGCCTGATCGAATTTTCGTGACGCGTTTTCGAGTCGCAAATTCGAATTTACTTACCGATCCAAAAGAAGTTTCATTTCGTACGCCTATTGGTCGAATTTTCGTTACACTTTTGAGTTTCGTGTCGCAAAATCGAACTTACTACCGTGCCAAAAGAAGGAGCCGTCTCGCCAATGCCGTGCGACTATTGGTCGAATTTTCGTTACATTTTTCGTGTCGCGAAATTCGTGTCGTTTTGCCGTGTCGCAAAATCGAACTTACTACCGTGCCAAAAGAAGGAGCCGTCTCGGCAATGCCGTACGTCTATTGGTCGAATTTTCGTTACACTTTTCGTGTCGCTTTTCCGTGTCGCAAAATCGAACTTACTACCGTGTCAAAAGAAGGAGTCGTCTCGCCAATGCCGTACGCCTATTGGTCGAATTTTCGTTACACTTTTCATGTCGCGAAATTCGTGTCGCTTTTCCGTGTCGAAAAATCAAACTTACTACTGTAGTATTGAAATGTATCGAGATGTGAGTATCGAGATGTGCGTTGTTGAGTGTGCGTGTTGTCAAGAAGTGTGAGTTATGTTAGCGAAGACGTGTGTGTGCGTGTCGCGAGTCGCGCATGTTGCGATGCCGTGTTGCCATGCGAAGAAGCGAAGAATCTAGAGAGTCGATCGTCTTATGACAACAGAGTCACTTGTCTTTTCGGAAGCAAGCGAGCGAAGGGCATTCGTTGCCCAGGCAGCAGTAACAGTGAAGCCTTTGCGTAGAGAAGTCGAGGAGTAACGTTTCGCGTCGTGTGTAGTTTCGAGTCGGAACGAGGCTTAGCCTCAGCGTTAATCGAGCGTGTTAATCTCAGTTCCTTCCTGTATTTTCTCATCCCATATTAAGCATTATATTAAACTGTTCTTATATCCTACACTACCGTGCCAAAAGAAGGAACCGTCTCGCCAATGCCGTACACCTATTGGTCGAATTTTCGTTACACTTTTCGTGTCGCTTTTCCGTGTCGCAAAATCGAACTTACTACCGTACCAAAAGAAGGAGCCGTCTCGCCAACGCCGTACGCCTATTGGTCGAATTTTCGTTACACTTTTCGTGTCGCGAAGTTCGTGATTTCGTGTCGCGAATCAAACTCACTACCGTGCCTAAAGAAGTTTCACTTAAAAAATATTCGCAAATGTACAGTGGTAATATTACAATCATACAAATTATTAGCATGCTGTCAAATACCGGTATCGTTTTAAATTTAATCAATCACAGAACTTACCGTTTGGAGAACTTCGAGGATAATTTCGAGAAGAAGGACGGCCTTGCTAGTGGACTAATTGCATTTGCGTCCTGCGTTTGTGTGTGACCCTGGAAACACATTCATATAAATTGTTAATAAAATATATATAAATAATTCCTTATAATTAATAATTGCTAATAAAAGAGGCAAACTTGTTAAATCAAATTCTTCTCCTATAATTATGTCACCTTAAGTGCTCACCTGAGTGTGATTTCGCTGTGCTCTATTTTGGCCAGAATGGAACGTACTGCGACTCGGAACATTCCGTGGAAATGCTGAAGTAGTGGTTGTGGTAAGTCTGTTGCTTGTGCATACACCCAAACTAAATAACAAATAATGATTTCTGTTTTAATACAGATTGCAGTCACATGATAAATATATAGGCTGATTTATCAGCATTTTTATTTTTATGCACACTATAACGGATTATGGAAAGTACATGTTCGCAGCAAATACACTACCATCACCTATTAGATTCAAGTAAAGCTGGTATCAAGATGTAAAAAAGATGTAAGGTATATAAAATTAGTTGTTCAACTGCTACATTTCTTTTTACTGTTACATTAATGTGTAAAAGTTTTCAACGCGCAAGCAATGTCTTACAAATTAAGCTTAGTGAAAAGAGTTAATAAAGCAATATTGATATGAGAAATTAATTAATATTGAGAAAAAATATGTAGTACTTTATTGTTCAAATAGACACAGTCTACTGTAACTGCGCATGCATCGGAAAAAAATTATTTCAAGAATATAACTGTCCGTTTTGCGAGAGATATGTTTTAAATACAGCAATTGTATAATAAGAAAGGAAGCTAGAAAGGACTTCGTAATTGTAAATGGCGTTAAGTAACTTAGATGTTGGGTCATATAAATAATTTATAAAATAGATAATATTATGTATGTGTTGTGACGTTGCAGTTTTGCTGCATCGTTGCAGCGCCCCGCCGCCGTCACAAGGCGCGGGTTTCGCGACCTTTTTCACGCCCGAGGACGGTTCAACGAATCGATGCGAGATCTCCAGGGGCATATTAATCATTGCGTTACGATATACTGATCCCTTTTATTTTGTATTGTTGCGTGGCGCCTCACCGAGCTGAGACTGGAGTTCCTGAGAGGATACAGAGGAAGCGGACGCGGAGTCGACGAGAAGGATAACGGCGAGAGATCGGACGACGGAAAGCGGATCGAAGCGACCCGCGGGCCACCGAAAGCGACGGAGCGCAGGAACCCGCGCGCGGCGCGTGACACAGCGGCGGGCGGACCCCTAATGGCAGGGCCCCGGGACGCCGGGGCAAAAATCAGCCCAACTGTCCTCCTCACACTGCTGACCGGATTCCGGGATGGATGGCCACCATTCCCGAACCGGTGCGGGAAGGAACACGGAGGCAGACACGTCCCGTCCGCCGCCGGGAAGAATCCCGGAAAAGTTGCCGCGCGAGCGAAGGGCCGTTTAGCGCCCTGCGGAAAGCCGTAATTCACGGCCCTACGCACGAATCCGCCGCGAGCCTGCGAGCTCACCCCTCATTGGTCCGCGCTCCAACGTCGCGGGGCCGCGTACGCCTGGGGTGGGGTGCGCTATCGATTCCGCCATCGAGCGAAATTTCGGGAGCATTCGTAAATCGTCCTCGGTAATCGACGCACGTCGAGAGTCAAGTCGCGGTATTGTCTCGCATTCCGGAGCTGAGTACGACGTCCGGCTGCTATCTTAGCGACCCTTGGGACGACGGCGAGGACCCTCGGGAGAGGATCTTCCTACGATGAGGTTGCCTCGGTAACATTTCATGTAAAGCCACGACACCGCTCCCCGGATCGCGCTCTCGCTCGGGAAAATTCGCGATAATTAGCGTATCCGCCGACAAGGCGTATTTAGCGATCGATAGCGAGAGCGAGGGGCACCGGAATGGTCTCGTGGCCGTGGGATCGCGATCGGAAGATACGAACCTCTGGAGATCGCGGTAGGCGCGTCGATGACGACGTTTGAGATAGCGAATACGCCGTTTCACGCGCCCTTCGCGTTCACGACCGCGTGTCTCGTTATGCGTGGTAGTTCGCCCGGTCGAATCTTAGATTCTGCACGCGTAATTAATGGCGTCAGAGGGATATTCGCGTTGGTTTAATTGCGTTACTCACGATTCGCGTTCGGACATTTAGAGTATCCTCGTGATATCGGCTGCGTTGAGATATTATTCGCGGTAGGATGTGGATCGCCTTAAGATACCATTCGCGTCGACTTAATGTTGTGTCTCGTTATTACTCGCGGTAATTCCGTAATCTTTCTCGCGTTAATTCGAGCATTTCGCGTTATGCCGAGTGTCTCGGCGCGTCATTTTTCGCGTTGGACGATCGCTGACGATTGCGGGTGTTGCGTTCGATCGGAGTCGCGTGCGTAATCTCCGTTCTTGCGTTAGGATGAATTGGTCATTTCGCGTTAGTTATAGTATCGTTCGCAGTAATTCCGTATATTTTCTCGCGTTAGTTTAGTGTTTCGCGTTACATCAAGCGCCCCGGCGCCTTATTCTTCGCGTGAGGATATCCCTGGCGATATCAAATGTTGCGTTCGTTCCTTCTTGCGTTGGGACGTTACTCGCGTCGCGTTCGTGCGTTAGTTTAAGATTACTCTTTGCGTTAGTTTAAGATTACTCTTTGCGTTAGTTTAAGATTATTCCCTGCGTTAGATTGAGATTATTACTTGCGTTAGAGTAAGATTCTTATGGCGACAGAATCCCGGCACGGGTTTGGGAACTTGCGTTCACGCGCTCCAAGCGTGGCGCATTATCATTTCGCGGTATTTCGCGCTATTATTTCGCGTTTATTTCCGTTATGTCGTAGTCAGTCGTAATTTGTACCGATATTCTAGGTGATTTGTCCGCAAACCTTTCTACTATTATTAGCTGTGAAATTATATGATCTCGATGATTTTGTAAGTTTAGTTTTCCTCACACGTTCTCTTGCTGCGCCTTCCGCGCGTTTACTGAGTTAACGTAATTTTCCGTTTATTTCTGGCGTCCGCGTTATCATATTTTGTATTCGAAATTTGACGCCCGCGTTATCTACCACCTGCTATTTGCTTTTGTTTTGAAAGCCACATTGGCACTTACTGTTCCATCCAGAAATTTCTACCGAATAAATGTTATCTTTTATCTGTTAACCGCTTGAGTTCGTGATCTTGATTATTTTGCGTCACCCCGCCGAATACCGCGCTGCCCTTCATCAACCCCGCCCTGCTATTAGGTCGAGCTAGCCATTCCCTAGCACACCGACTCATTTCGTTTTGCGTCTCGTTTTTGGTTTCTCGCGATTTCGCGGACGCGAATTTACGCGTCTGGCGCCCAACATTAGAATCTTTTCGTGGAGTGTCGGAGGTGCGAGAGAATCACCGGGGAGGCCTACCATCCTGCTCTCCTTTCCCCTTTTGATCCGGCACACGTCCCGGACCGCTCCGGGAGTGAAAAAGTCGTGACAAAATTTGGCGCCCAACGTGGGGCAGCCGAAGATCGTCGAAAGACAAGTACGTACAGGGCGTTAGCGCTACGATTTCGTGCGGGTGACAAGGTTTTCGCGGATTTCTTATTGAGTTAAAATTGTGTTTGTCGAAATAAAGAATTGACCCTATCCTTATGTTATATATGCTATGTTTTTGATGCGATATTATTTGTGTTATGCTATCTTGTGTTCTGATATAATTGGTTTAACCACTTTCTTTCAGTTTTGTATGAAATCTTATTTTGGAGCATTATTTAAATAAATGTGTTTGGGTGGGTTAGCCAAAATCGCTAAATCGATATTTTGAGTTCAAAACATCACCGAATCCTCAATTTTTTTTGTTTTTTTTTTCGCTTCATCAAACGATAGCTACATGTGTGTAAAGTAAAATGTTCTTGGGTTTTTGTTGCAGGATTAATGGGAAGACTCAAATCGTGCACACCGTCAACTGGGGGATCATCGCGCGTCGAGGGGGATGGGAGGCGTGTTTTTGGGAGGAAATAATTTTCAATTTTTTTGTGAATAGATAAAAGATAAATAAATCCACATGTCAAATTTCGCATTGATCCGTTGTATAGTTTCTTCACCAGAAAATTAGAAAAAAGCGACAAATTTAGCAGAAAAAAAAGAGATTCCCCCCTTAATGAATTATCATCAGACCCTACAGATCTCGCCAAGAATGTAAGTACATTTTAATTCCAGTAACTGCGTGTTATTGCAATTATGTGACAAGATTTTATTTGTTGGATGTGGTATATACATTAACTTATATAGATAGACCGGCCCCTGCCGTAAGAAGCAGCTTGGCAGCATAACGGTGCAGACATAGCCTCACTGGTAGACATCTCTCTTTCTTTTGATCGCTTGGTGAGGATAGAAGTCTATAGGTAGGAAAAAGAGAGGTCTACCAGTAAGGCTATGTCTCCATCGTAATAATCCTGCCATGCTGCCTCTTATGGCAGGGCCGGTCTATTATATAAGTCTATGGGTATATACAATATATGCACATATATACCAGCAGGTCAGTGACGACAACATCACAAAAAAGAAGAAAAAGACAGTAAATGACACTACTAGCCATCAACATAAGAAACAGAGGCAACCTGCTCCTAAGAAAACTAACACCCAGCCTCATATCTTGTCCCGTTTAAATGACGTTGATAAGAAGGATAAGAAAAGTAGGGTCATTCAGAAGGTAGGAATATTGTGCTTTAGACGCAACTATTTAAGGCCAGTTTATACGTACAACATATATTACAATATGTTTAAATTATTTCTGGTGTCGGAATCTTTATACAGATTTGGGTTGATGATGATGACGATGAGGATGATGATGATGATGATAACCAGTCTAAATATAAATGGTCCAAAGACAGACTTGTGGACAAGATTAACGTCCTAGAATTGGATATAAAAAGGCTACACCTGGATAATACGAGATTAAGGGCATTGCGCTGTGTAAATGAGGGTAACAAGATTTTGTTACAGATTGCGGATAGTGATCCACATCCAATGCTTTGATGTGTTTTTAATTAAAAGCTTTTATCTAATTGCAGGTTTAGGACCAATGCTCAAGAATGTTGACAGGCTTAAGAAAGAACTGGCCTCCTTAGCATGGTCCAATAGTAAAAGCAGGATTAGCACTAGCCACAGCACCATGACGAGCCATATAAAAAGCAGCATCCACGATACCAGCAATAAGGTACATGTGTGATAATTTTTTTCAATGGCAGTAATAAATAAAAGTTAATAACAGTAGATAAAAATTAAAGTTAGCCACTAACCTTGATATTTTTTTTCTCGGTATTTCTTTTTTTTATAATATCCTTCAAAATTTCTTATTTAATTCGTATAATTTGATTCTCTATTGTAAGATTTATATATACTTGATTTTTGTACACTCAAAGTATCTCGAATTTAAGAACGATGTACATTTTAATGTTTCAATGTAGACTATATAATAAATAAATTCCTAAATTTCTGTATAACAAATAAATTATTTTGCACCAACAACCATGATGACTCAGTATTGAAAACAGGCACACGGCCAATATGGCGGCCATAATCCAGCTTATATACACGCGAAACAATATGTGTGCTTGTGAGCACACATATGTTCCACGTGTATATGAGCCGGCTTATGGCCGCCATATTGGCCGTGTGCCCGTTCCCAATAGCTATCAAGTATATTAAATTTGATAATTATATGATTATTATATGAGCCTTCCTTATTTGTAACATTTATTTTTTTTTAACTTAATATATGATTACTTCGAAATAACTTACATAATTTAGTTTCAATGTGTGAGCACAATAAACCCAACATTTTTTGTGTCAATTTTTAGGATACCTTCCGCCAAACTCCTACGACAAGTGTTACTGCCACTGTGGCGGAAACAACTTGTATTCCTGCTCTGCCTGTTTCTCATGCCAGCAGTAAAGTACAAGTATATGAAGATTTTTTTCGATTGCAGAAATAACCGAGGAAATAACATTAATTGATTACTTTGAAATAACTTGCTGGTTTATTTTTAATATATGCTGTGCGTTGAGCACATATATAAGCTTAATTGTTTAAATTGTTAGGCCCCAGTTACAGCAGCAGATGATGTTGCATTGAGAAATTCTGACTTACAATTAGTGGAGGAGTTACCGGCTAGTGGAGAAGTTACTACTGCTATTAATTTATTGGAGGTGGATGCTGTGCAAATTGTTACAGACGTTCAGAGACCGCCTGAAGATAATCCGGAGGTATTCATTTATTTTGCATGCATAATATGTTAATAATTTATTTTTTTTGTGTATGCATTACAGCAATGGATAAATTAACTTTCAATTTTCCTAACAGACTATCAGTTTTGGAGGGCGGGAGGTTCAGAAGAAGCTGGTGAGCCGCCTCAACAAACAGAAGGGTGTCTCCTCTTACACCGCTGCCCTAATGGGAATAGCCAGGAAGAGATGGCACACTCAAGCATAACAGGAAAAACATGTAACTTCTTGGCTAAAACTAACCAGAAACCCCATGTAAAGAAAATGTTGGATCCAGCTGCAAGAGAGGCTATAACAGGTACAATAATTTTCCTAATAACTGTTTCGTTGGATATACGCACAATAGCTATAACTCAATATAGTTCTTATATGTAGGTACATTATTATATATGCGTTATGATGATAGAAGCATAATAAATACTTTTTGCTCTTGTTTCGGCAGATTATGTGCTACATCAGTTTGGAGTAACACCAACCACTAAGGAGAAGTTTCGAACAGAAATAAAGGCAGCCATTAAAACCAAGCTCAACAATGAGTCGAGGGCTTATCGATACAAAAAAGTGAAAGGGTGCGAACAACAGCAAAGACAAGTTGAAGAAGCACATGAGCATTGAGATTTTCCTACTGCTCTCATGCTCAACATACATTAGCTGCTAAGCAACAAAAATCAAATATATAACAAAATAAATATAATGTATACATGTTTTTTAATATTTTCATTAACATAATAAAATTCTTTATATTTATATATATATATATAAACTTTTAAACAAATGTTTTCATGTTCTAGCAGTGCAATGGTATAAGCATCGAGCCCAGTATTTTATTACTGCCTAGCCCTGCTACTGCTTGTATTAAAAATACTCGCAGTAGTGAATTACTGGTAATATTAAATACTGGCAGCTCAGTATTGTATTACTGCCTGTATTAAATTACTCACCTATAGTATTTATTACTACCTATAATATTTATCACTACCAGTATTTTCCTAGTATTTCCCAAATAAATATTGACAGTATTAAATCACTGAGATTTTAAGTATTTAGTCAGTAATACTTTTCTGTAAGGGTAAGAAAAGTCTGTATGCCGAGATGATCACATAGGTTTTCCACTTTCAACTCTTTGCTAAGGAAATTATAGACTTCACATCGATACTTCTCTATATGCATAAATCGTCTACCTTTATAAGTAGGATGTAGGAAGTTGGCAGTCAAAATTGATGGCCTTATGACTTTTTTTAATCTCTCTTCTATTATTTTCTCGTAATTATCATTAACTGTTGGTATAGTTAATTTGAACCACTCTTCGCAAGCATCTGCAATATTACTATCGGACCGCTGACATTTATTAATAAATTCACACACAGGATCAAAAATCAATATATCGTCTTGAAGTATTGTTTCAAAGTCCTCGCTAAATAATAATTCCGAACACTCAGTCCTAATAGTAATTTTCTGATCTTTTATTATTTGACGCATTATCGATAAATTGTGTAGGCAACAACGAAATGCATCCCTGTAGCTGCACCATCGCGTTTCGCACGCAAGAACAATTTTTTGTCCTCCACCTTTAATGATTTCTTTTTCTGGACCTGGCTGCTTGAATTCTCTCAATAATTGATTCACAGATTCAGCAAATCTTTTGTTGACCAAAGACTTTGCTAATAAATTGTCGCTATGGCTTGCACAAGTCACATGCCATAAATTAACTGATTTACCCATCAGTATCATTGCAGAAGCATTGTCTGATACGACGGCATAAAAACGGATGTTGAATTTGTTTTTAGCGATCTCTGTTGCTTCATCCACAATTTCTGTTAATGCATTTCCTGTTTCCTTTATGCCAGTTAAGTCCCATGAATTGAGATACATACTCTTGTCCATGACCGTATGTATTGTACAGACAACCAGTTTGGTGTTGGCAGCAGAATTCTTCCAACCATCGATCAAAAGTACACCCACTGTTTCATGGTCTTTCACGGTTTTAGATGTTATTTCATTATGAACCTTGTCTAATAATTGATTCGAAAGCTTTTTTCTTGATGGAATTTTGTAATCCGGATTTAGGAGTTTTATAAAGTCCTTAAATAAATTGGATTCAACCACATTAAAAGATATGTTGCAACCAAAGAAAAGTTTTGATAAAGCCAAATCAATTGAATTGAATAATTCATATGAATTAAGATGAGAACGTTTAACCCCGCGTTTGGCTTGCTCTGTTTTAGTTGCATTCATTTTTAAATCTAGAGAAATAAAAAGAAATTGTAAATATCTAACAATTTATTTGGATTGACTATACTATATCATTTAATTTACTTTCTTTACTTACATTATTTTTGATATATAACTTAAATGACAATACTAATAATACGTCCGTATTCAATTTTTTTTTTTTGGAGGTATTTAATGTGCCGTCACTGTCGACTCGTCAACCAGATACTAAGGTAAACGTCCCAATAGCCAACCATGTCCCAGTTCCCAACCACTAAGGGGAATATTCCACCTAATTAAGAGATTTTTCGATAAAAATAAATAAATAACCACTTAATTGAGTTCTACGATTTATAATCTATGCATAGGACAACGGTTAAAATAATCCTTGCGCTCTTTGTAGTAATTTTTTCGAGTTTCTTGAGAGTGCACGCGCTGCCCCGGGAAACGAAGCGCATCTGTAAGCCAGTTTGTTAAGAATTGACAAAGTTCAATTGTAACTATGTCGCCTTCATTTTTTATATATTGGGTGTACAACTTAGTTCGGTCCGTTTTCAAAAGATGGCTCTAGGTGCTATAAATGGTTGACGGCGACAGCTGATTTTTGCTGTATCGTGAAGTGTCAACATCTGTCAACCAAATATTGTTTACAAGCCTTTGAGTTTGCACAACAAGTTTAATTTTTACTGCGTTGAAAATGTCGAGTTTCGTTCCAAATAAGCACCATTTGCTGGAAGTTTTGATTTTCTGTTTCAATTGGAAGAAAAGTGCAGCTGAAGCGCATCGAATGCTTGTGGAAGTGTATGGTGAATCTGCACCATCGGATAAATCTTGCAGAGAATGGTTTCGACAATTTAAAAGTGGTGATTTTAGTGTTGAAGACAAAGAGCGTTTGGGTCAACCGAAAAAGTTTGAAGATGAAGAATTAAAAACATTACTCGATCAAGATTCGTGTCAAACGCAAGAAGAGCTCGCAAAAACATTGGAAGTTACTCAACAAGCTGTTTCGAAACGACTCAAAGCCGCGGGATACATCCAAAAGCAAGGAAATTGGGTCCCATATAAATTGAAACCGAGAGATATCGAACGACGATTTTGCATGTCCGAAATGTTGCTTGAACGGTACAAAAAGAAGTCTTTTCTGCATCGAATCATTACCGGGGACAAAAAATGGATTCACTACGACAACCCGAAACGCAAAAAATCGTATGTAAAGCCCGGCCAACCGGGAACATCAACGCCGAAGCCGAATATCCATGGTGCCAAGGTAATGCTCTGTATTTGGTGGGATCAGAAGGGTGTGATCCACTATGAGCTGCTAAAACCTGGTCAAACCATTACGGGAGACTTCTACAGGCAACAATTGATCCGTTTAAAGCGAGCTATAGCCGAAAAACGTCCAGAATATGTGACCAGACACGAATCCATAATCTTTCACCATGACAACGCTCGGCCTCATGTTGCTGTTCCGGTTAAAAACTATTTGGAAAATATCGGATGGGAAGTTCTGGCTCACCCGCCTTATAGCCCAGACCTTGCCCCTTCCGACTACCATTTGTTTCGATCGATGCAGAACGCTTTGACTGGAATACGCTTCACTTCAGAACAGGGTATCAAAAATTGGCTCGATTCATTCTTGGCTTCAAAAGATGAACGCTTCTTCCGCGACGGAATCCATAAATTGCCAGAAAGATGGGAAAAAGTAGTGGCTAGCGATGGACAGTACTTTGAATAAGGTATTAATTCATTTTATCGTTCAAATAAATGCGTTTTTTAAGCAAAAAAAACGGACCGAATTAAGTTGTACATCCAATATATTAAACAAGTTATAGCTTTTTATATTAAGGAAGATGTAGAGAATGCAAATCTAGGGTCGAAATTTAGTTAGAATTGCCGATAAATTGTTAATTTGCATGGTCGGATACTCGGACGTTTCAACCGTATGGTGTATCAATAGCGAACCAAGTGGCTGGATACTGGTACAACCAGGCGATCGGGTGATGTCCCAATTGCTGGACGCAACGAACTCAGCGGCCATAACCTTGATGGAAATTAACACGAATGATTAGCATTGACGTGCGGCATTGTTTACTAGTGTGCTTAAAGTGTGTTTAAAATTACGCTAAACTGAGGCGATTATTCGCAGTAAGTATGATATCTAACATTTTACAAATTTGGCTTTGTCGAACGAGTTCGTTATTGCTATTATGTAGTCAGCAGATTGTTTACATTGGAAAAGTCTTGAACGTAACCTCTCAAATCGCGAAATAAAAAAAGTTGTCTCTGCTTTCATCTGCGACTGGTTGGTAATAGGGACATCGAGTGGCCGGATATCGGGACATAACCAAAAACTGATGGCCGGGTACTGGGACATTTCCTTTTCTCGCATTTTCCGAAAAAATCAAATCAACTATTACCGATGGAACTAATTATTCGATGGTTTCCAGAAACTAGAGAATCCAAGCTTTCGTTTCGTCGTATCCGCTTATAAATAAGATTTGTTAATATATATAAAAATTCAATTTCAATTTTCCAGGCGTCTTAAATGGTCCGCTATTGGGACGTTTACCTTACTATGATTTTTTAGGTTATTTAATAGGGCCTATACAGTTTTACCATGTATAATACGTTTTATACGTTTTATACGTATTATACGTTTTTATACGTAGGAATCGTAAGAAACTGCTCGCAGCGCCAAATTTCCCAACCCTGCTCGGATGGATCATCGCCGCTGCTGACTTCCCGGATCCTCGCCTTACCGCATACCGGATCAACGCTGGACAACGATGGATCATCGACGCCGATGGACAAGGTAAGTAGAAGGTAAGTATGTTTAATAATCTTGAGACTTTGTCTAACAATTAACGATTCATTTATTTTAGATCGTCGACTCAACTTTACAAAGTGTTTCACATATAATGGATTTTCGGAAGGTAATCATGTACCGCTCGCTATCGTTGAACGAGAAATTAACGCGCAATTACGCGGGAGTTCCCGATTGTTATATATAACTGATAACTATGTCCGCACTATGTTCGTATTCGAGATACACATTACTTGTGACGGGATGTTTAGATTGGTTAACGACAGACGACGCGACGCGTGACGCGCTCAGTGGAAACTCAGCCTTAGGGCTCAGACACAATGACAAAAATAAAGAATAAGATAAAGGAATAAGGAATAAGGGAATGTCGCATCTCACTTCAGTACACGTACATTAAAGTGAGATGCAACATGCCTCATTCCTTATTCCTTTATCTTATTCCTTATTTTTCTCATTGAGTCTGAGCCCTTACGTTGACAAATTACTCAACCGTTGTGCAACTGTTGTGTTCTCTGAACGCACTCGTAGTAAAAGAAATGTTTTGCTGAACGCAGTCACTCGTGGCTCTAGTAAACAGCTATTTCAAATACGTGAAAAAGCGGGTAAGAGGTCATTAGAACACATTGGTCACAAGAAAGAAAACGTGCCTTATAAATAAGAGATAATATTAAGAGTACTTTTCCAATATGTACGCGGCAAATGTTTTAGCAAGAAATGGTAAGCAGCAAAATTTTTCATATTTGACGTAAGCCTGATTGCACCAACTTCACATAATATTTAACCTTAGCTTAACTCACTATTTGTCTCTTTCTAAAAGGTTAGTTAGAAAGAGAAACACACACACACAAAGTGAATTAAGTTACGATTAAATATTATGTGACTTAGGTGCAATCGGGCCTTCATATTATTGTAATAATTTAAACACATAAATATACATGTAAGAATAAAAAAGTGAAAAAATAGAAGATTGAGAGTTTTAATTAACCGTTATTAATAGCTGTATTAATTATAAAGTATTATAGTTAACTGTAAATTATTAATTAAAATTATATAGAAATCTTGATGTAAAGGAATTAAAACTATACAGTTGAATTGTGCAATATGTATGATATTCGTCTATTATAATAGTGTCAAGTCTTACAATTAGTTTATACATTGTTATCAATATATATGTTACACTTATATCAATATCATAGTAGATGTTATTAAATAATTAATATTACAAGATGCAAAAAGAAAATTAATTAAATGGAAAAATCAGCAACATAAAAGTCAATACATATGTCGAAAATAATGACGGTCAAGTACTTGCAGGTAAATTTCCTTCATATTGATAAATTTCATGACTGCTATTTTATCATATTTTTGTTATGTAAGTTAATCAATAAGTAAAGAAAATGTTAATTAAATAAATGTCGGCATTTTTAACATAAACACATTTTCACTATTTTCCTTATAATTCTACTAGTTTTTAATAAAATAAAAAGTGGAATTATATTTTATTTTTATATTTTAGTATTTTTTTATTCATGTCTATTTTTCTCCCGACTGCTGTTAACCTTCGGTTGGTAAAGACGAGGGAGTATGCGTTTTACCGAGGCCGAATCTTTGTTAGCTTAGTTCTTGATAACTACAACATACTTTGATATGTGCTTCCGTATATAAGTTTCTTATTGATCAAGCAAGGTTTATAGCGTATAATTATCATTAATCGTTATTCGTATGTACTTGGCCGGAAATGAACGTCTTTTTAAAGAATCTCTATATGAAATCGTTTGTATTTCGTATGAAGACTTTTGAAGTGCAATTGAAAAGGTTTGTGAGTCAGTCGTTTAATTGTAATTAATTATTTATTTTTACACCATGCATTTAGCCGAAATAGATAAATTAATAAAAGTTTTTATATGGAATCGTTTGTATTTTGTATGAAGAGTTATGAAGTGTGATTAAAAAGGTTTGTGAGTCACCCAAATAATTTTAATTAAATATTTATAAACTCGGTAATTAGCCGAAATATAGATTTTTAGTTATTCATGTTAAAAGAAGAAGGCGCTAGTGTTCCCGAAGGTCCGTCTGCAGTCAGAATTAATATAAACGTTTTAAAAATTATTTTATACTGAAATAAATAAATATACAAGGCAAAGATGCAGAATAAAGGCCATCGCACACAAAATTGCATAGGTTGGATAAGCATAGCATAAGACCGCTGGACCAATGAGCATCTTATGTAAATTGGTAGCTATAAGCGATAGTTGCTAATTAAGTTTGTCACTCATATATTTCCATCTTGCAGAGAACCTCCATCTCAAACGCCCTGCCACAGCCCAAGAGCGACTCAAATGTCATTACCGCTGAGAAGTACTTCTTGCCATTTGAGTTAGCATGTCAGAGCAAACGGATTGTCCATTGCGTTCCATCTTGAATTTTTTTTACAGTCGTTTATTAGGATTGCCCTGCTTTTAAATTGAGCGCTTTTAAATGTATTATTATTAAACTACTGATATCGATATATTATTAGTAATTTAATATTAAAGCTTGACAGAGTGACGTAAACTAATTCGCTCATAGTATTAACAAGTATTATGCGTTCAAATTCTCGAAAGCTAGCTTCTTTACTATGCTCTCTCTTTATGTCGATCGATTCGGATAAAAATCTCCGAAGTCTTTCTTTCTCTCGCGATATTCCTGATACATAATCCTAGAGTAAAACTGTACAAAAGCTCTACGAAAGTGGCGATATTTTTCACGGATCTGGTTCGAGTCTCGGCTCTTGGGGAAGGTGCGCATGTAGAAAGAGTACGCCAACACAGTTTATTCTGCTAAATGGTTATCAATTCTCTATAAGTTCTGTATTGTTTACACATAAATTATAGAATATCTAAACGTTTCTTTTTTTCGATGTCCTGTGAAATTGTACAATAGAGTTACAAATAAAGATAAAGCCACACTTTACGTATAATCTGATTCAGTCTTTGCTAATGTTACATAATAACGTGCGAAAGAACTAACAGTTAGACTATTTAAGAGGCTATTTAAGAATTTTAATCAAGATACTGGAAGCATAAAACTGTTCAGCTAGCTTTACACAAGATATTGGTCTTCTTCTTTATGAAATCGTCAAATTATGATTATGATACATTTCTACATTATCACCAGCATCGAATCTAATCTTATTTATCGTGATACTCTTGAGAAACTGTTAATCCATTGTCTTAATAAACTCGATCGCGGCGCAGAACTGCGTATTGTTCCTCTCCCTCCAATCGATTCCCGTAAAAGCTGTCTACATATTGAACAGTCGATACAACAACAGCGGATTAGTCTGAAATTAAGCACACGTTAACAATCACTCTTCTTGCTAAAATCACATATTCTCTTTTTAATCGCATACCTTGATTATGACATAGACCAGCACGGGAGTCAGATCGTCGGCAGCAGGTATGCCTCTTTCCGACGCCATGGAGAGGAGATTCATGATGGTAGTTGCGCAACGAAATACACACTGCAACTTATCCCTAGGAGTCTTATACGCCGATATCACAGCCAATTCAGCCTGCGCCCATGACCAGGGGCATTCGTAATGATAAACCTTTGGAATGCGTAGGTCCTTGTGATTTGGAGTTACGACTTTCGCCAACTTTTTGATGTGACCGTGAAGAAGCTGGTCCCTATATATATCTCCATCTTCATTTAGATAGAGCGCATTGTGGTATGCCCGTGCCATGACGGTTCTTTCCACCACGACTCTCGCCAAATCTAACTGGTTGGCGCTCGCCGCTGAAAGTAAGAAGTAAGTTCAGACGTCTCTGAGCACTCCGCTAAGATTAATTGCGAGATAAATAATTATATTCATGTACATTGCCAGATCGGATCGTTGTCCATTTCTGCGTGGACCTTCCCTAGAAAATTATTCACGAGATCCTGTTTCTCGTCAGTTAGCGTAAGCTTTTTAAACTCTTCGCAGAAACGCAGGAGGAAAGCCTCCTTTTTTCCAAAAATACCCTCACACAAACGGATACAAGATGATTATTGATAGCATCCCGATCGCACTTAACTCGCACGCATAATCTGGAAAATATTATTATTAAACGGTTAACATCTTACATTTAAACATCTCACATTTACTTATACATTACATACAAAGATGATATTTATATATAAACAGTACCTATCTAAGTGAGCTAATGTCGACAGCAATCCCTGACGACATCTGATTAAATATGCGATATAAGGAGATCGTTTTTGATAATCCTCTCGAAGTGATTTGAAGAGCTTTCTACATCCATTGTCATTAAATAGACGCACGCAACGTAAAGTTTCATGAAGATGAGCTATTAATGCCCTATCCTGCAGGTTTATAGCTTCTGCCAATTGTAGTTGTAAAAACGCAACCAGTTCGTTTTCTTTCTGCGACCAACAATGTCTCTGTAATAAAATTTTATATGCGAATATTTGAACATTAAGTAATTAAGTAATCCATAAAAAAATCACACTTTGTTTTGTACGCCATGATTGAAAAATAATACAATAAATACCTCTGAAGTATTCCATGGAATGTGTTGAAGGTCAGCAGTGCTAAGTACCATACGTAATTTTCTTTTAGCATCCGCAAAAGCATAAGAGAGTTCTACATTATTCGGATCGATTGAAAGTCTTTCGTCTTCCACCTCTTTTGTACGGGACTGATTGCTTTCGACCGAGGCTGTATCGCTAGCTGCGCTTGGCTTTCTTCTGTATTTCGCTAATATATCATCGGTAGTATCTGAAATTAATCAAAAGAACAATTTATTACTGTCTAAAACTTGCAGGAAAACTTTTCCTTCTTTTTAGCATTACTTTCCAATTTATCTTCGATTCGATTCTGTATCCGCGCTCGTGAAGAGGCCGTTGTTAGGGTTACACTCGCAATAGCGACTGGCAAACTTTTCCATTAGTCGGTCGATCTTCTGTGCCTCGCCGGGCAGCCGAAAGCCCTCCAGGAAATACCTGAGTGCGGTTACTAGATCGCGTTCGGCAAAGTTCATCTGATCGATGTAATGGTACATTACCTGTGCAAACGGTACAACAAAATTAGTCATTATCTTAATTAATTAACAATAATTATCGCGCAATAATCATAACATGATTTAGAGTTGATCAACCATGGTCGCTATTTATGTCTATAATTAGTATAGTCTATTAATTTCAATTGTTCTCTCCTCGTCACCTGGTTATGATTATGGTCGCCCAGAAAGTCTCCAATGGCGGTCTTGTCGAGGTGCAGCCACCTGGCCACGTCCTCCGGCGAGGTACCGAGCAGTCCTTGCTCCTGCAAGTACTGCACACCCTTGCCGGGCTTCCGGCTAAAGATCTCGATACCGGCCTCCCATAACTCTTTTTGTTGTTTCTGTACTTCATACTGCTCCGGCGAGTCCGGCACCTCCTTGTTGCCAGTCAGACTGGAGTTGGCCGACGAGAGGCTACCAGCGCTGCCGTAACGCGGTAGCGAGGTCTCTGGCGTCGTATCCGGTGGATCTGACAATGGTTGCTGATCCGCTGGCACGCTGTGATTCACGTAAAGATCTCGACTCCACTCCACCATGCACTTCAGAATAGACACGAGGCACTCGAGACCACGGATGCGCATGGATTTCTCCTGAAAGAGCAAGACACTAATATTACAAACAAAACTTTATATTGCTTGTCTCGAAAAGAACATTCTCTGTTCCAAATAATACATCTATCCTGTCATCCTCTTTCTTATAACGCACCTGATTTGGCGATGCACCTAGCTCCAGAGCTTGACCTTGAGCGGCTTGAGCAATCTTAGAGAGATCATTGACGAGCTTCTTGAAGAGATTCGCTGCTGAGCGATAGCAATCATAGTTAACGTAGATGTCGACGACGCTCTGGGCATCCGCACAGATCCTCGTAAGCGCATGTATGACCATCCACTTGTGCTCGAAAGAGCTGCTAGAGGTCTAGAGGATGTTCATAAAGATCTCCTTGAAGAACACCTCAATCTGCATCTTGAGGTGCATCTTGAGACGGGCGAGCATCGCCAGGAACAGTGCTAACGACAGCTCGAACACTTCCGGCACCGAAGACACGCCATTCTTCGACAGCGCGACACACAAGTACTGTTTAATGGCGATAACAAACATCTCGTTAGAGCGCAATATTGGACCGGCATTCTGCAAGATTCCCAGAAGTAACTGAAACGACAAGATCTTGGAACGGAGCTCGTGCGATCTTGGATCGGGAGTGCCGTCCGGCAGCGATTTCATAGAGAACTTGCAGAGAGCGCGAAACACTAGGACTGCATCCTTTTGCAGCACATGGGTGAATTTCGCAGTTACCATGTT
The DNA here is from genome assembly GCF_030848795.1 of Temnothorax nylanderi. Lineage (NCBI taxonomy): Eukaryota > Metazoa > Arthropoda > Insecta > Hymenoptera > Formicidae > Temnothorax > Temnothorax nylanderi. The sequence continues at coordinate 500,389 of NW_027249174.1, read as the reverse complement.
GTCATTCTCAGCAGCCGCCTCGTCACCGTTGTCCTCCGGACTGCCGTTCTCCAAACTGACTTCCTCTTCCAATGGCACCACGGATTTTACTACATCATCAAGAATACTCTTGACAATTGTTTGAGAATCAATGTTATCATTACTAGGAGCATTCTCTGGACTTAGCTCGGCTTCAGTTTCGCCGTTTGCTATGACAGAACCCTCCTGCTGATGTTCCCCATCAAGCCTCACGTTCTCTTCCTCCGCCTGAGTCTCCATTCGCGCGAAGATCACGTTGATCATCTGCATGAGAGTCGCATCCCTTATGAAAAAGTAGTACTGGTTTTAATACTAGAAAAAGTATTGGTAAAAGTACTGGAGACATAAGTACTCAAAGTACTACTAAATTCGACCATACTGACTTCGTCAGTACTCCTTCCCAGTACTCATCCAATACTCATTCAGTACTCCCACCAGTACTCCCTCCAGTACTCTCACCAGTACTCCCTCCAGTACTCCCTCCAGTACTCTTTTAGTACTTATCAAATAATCGTGAGATACTAACATATGGTACAGGCGCAGTAGGGGAGAGTGGGCACCCTTGAACCACGTTTTTTCAAATCACATTAAAAATGTGAATTTAAAAATTTTAATAACTTCATTATAATATAAATGAGACTATTCGATGTTTAATATAATAAACTTTGTTTGTAAATGATTTAAGAAGTAAATTTTCAGAAATATTTTGCAAAAATAATGATATTTCGAAATGCTGCGTTTGTCACAGTGGACCCCACGCGTGGGGTCGATTGAGCCATAGCGTAGGGTACACTGTGACATGTAATGTGAAAGGTAGGGTACCCTGTGACACGTAGAAGAGATCTGTTTAAATCCTGTTTATTACAAATCTTTGGTCAATTGAAAAACCAAGACTGTGCTAGAGAACCAATTTATCAATAATCTGTGCCTATTAGTTTCTTACAGTACTGGCAGTACTATCATGATAGTACTCCGAATATTAATCTGATAAAGTATTGACCACTTCAATACTTTGGAGTACTAATGAGTATTATTGCTTGTAGTACTGCCAGTACTGTAAGCACTGACAGACACAGTACCGACCATTCTGCAGTATTCATGAGTATTAACATACTAATACTCTCAATACTACGAGTACTGTTCACTCAGTACTGAGTACTGATTGCTAGTACTACTTTTTCGTAAGGGATGGGCTGTTGTTTGATTCACCAGGTTGCGCGACGCCAAGTAAACGTTGTAAACAGTACGAATTGTTAACAGTACCGTACCCTCGTGTACCTCCACATGCTGGCTTGTCATTACAGTCAGCAAAGCTTTAATAATCTGCAGCTGCACACCCTCATCGGTCTGTGGACCGGTGAAGCAACCGCAAATTGTCTCGACAATGCGCACAATCAGCAGCTTGTTAGGCTCCGTTGAATCAGGCACATTGTCAGTGAGATGGCCATATGCGATTAACTTATGCAGGCAGTCCAGTGCTGTGTCACCACAATCCGCGGTGACTTGCTCTGACATGCTAACTCAAATGGCAAGAAGTACTTCTCAGCGGTAATGACATTTGAGTCGCTCTTGGGCTATGGCAGGGCGTTTGAGATAACCTCTTTACCCTGCACAGCTGGTACATCTTTGATCTCGTTACGGAGGTCCTCTGCAAGATGGAAATATATGAGTGACAAACTTAATTAGCAACTATCGCTTATAGCTACAGGCTTATAGCCTGTATATTTATTTATTTCAGTATAAAATAATTTTTAAAACGTTTATATTAATTCTGACTGCAGACGGACCTTCGGGAACACTAGCGCCTTCTTCTTTTAACATGAATAACTAAAAATCTATATTTCGGCCAATTACCGAGTTTATAAATATTTAATTAAAATTATCTGGGTGACTCACACACCTTTTTAATCACACTTCATAACTCTTCATACAAAATACAAACGATTCCATATGTTCGAGATCATGACAATCGCGTGTCAGCGCAAACACGCTTTCGTTAAAATGTAAAGTGAAGTCGCATTTAAGAGATTATTAAAGCAATCGCATAAAGATATCGCATCAAGTATAACATGGATCTTCCCCTTTTTCGCGTTCCTGAACATTCGCGAACATTACAATAACGCTGCCACGGTCAACCAGACGACAAACAAAGTCAAGTAACCGCTCTTACACAAAGGAAAGATCCATGCTGTAAACATAGCAATCGAAAACATGTAACGAGCATTTCGGATCTTCAACCGAAACCGTGACGTAAGCGCGATGAGGTTGGCCACCGATGGCCAATCACCCTCCCGAAATTATTTGCAACCAGCCTGGAGGGAGTTTCGACTCGGAGGTAATAAAAGGACCGCCGACGCGTCGCGGGATCGATTTCGCTCGCAGATCACCGCTAGTACACCGCTTTATACCGCTTTTCGCAGAGATATTCGCACTCGCTTGCTCAACTGCTTTCTCGCCGCTTTCGCCGTGCTAAACTCTGTGCGCGCTACCGCTCCCGGCATTGCGCCTGAAAAGGAACTCGTGTAAATACTTGTACATATTTATTAGACATTATAAACTATTTTTCTGTACTCGCTGTGCCTTCTCTTGTGGTTGTCTTTACCTCGCGCTATCTCGCGCTACCGCGTGCTCTCGAACACCATATAAAAACTTTTATTAATTTATCTATTTCGGCTAAATGCATGGTGTAAAAATAAATAATTAATTACAATTAAACGAATGACTCACAAACCTTTTCAATTGCACTTCAAAAGTCTTCATACGAAATACAAAAGATTTCATATAGATATTCTTTAAAAAGACGTTCATTTCCGGCCAAATACATACGAATTTAATCGTTGTGTTAATAAAAAAGCGAAAAAACGATATATTACATTTATATGTTCTCTTATTGGCTATCGACTGAGTTACAGAGGAAATTGATTAACCAATGACATGCATCCACTTGGGGAATTTTAGTGACTTCTAGTTGCCTTTATATGGGCTTCGGCAGAACGTATAGCTTTTCTATTCATCGCTGCACGCTCATTGGATATCGCGCGTCGTGCACGATGTTATCGCGCGCGCTGGTCTGCTCTATTGCTCACATGTCATATTTGGCCGGTAGTTAGAGGTTAAGTTTGTTTATATAGGTTTAATCTTTATAAAATTAAATAAAAATATAATAAATAGTGTGATAAACAGTAATACACTGCCTAATACAAGTTTGTTTATCGAATCATTTCCTTGGAAATATCATGTGGTATCAAGTATCTTATATGTGTGTATACATACAGGGTGTCAAGTAATAAGCGGATCACTGCTCGTGATGCCCGTGATGGGCAGTTAAAGCGGGTAAAACTGAATAGAAAAGTCTTTTACTGTTTTGTAAGTATTTCAATAATTAATAAGAAAATAATTAATAAAGATATGCGAATCAAGATGCGTTCGTGCGATTCGACGAGAAAGAGCAGCCCAATGTTTACGTTGTTAGGCCGCGGCGAGACATTGGGAGGAACGCTATGTTTATAACAAAAATTATTAACTATACATGAGTGACACTCATTGTCATTATTGTTTATAAAGCATTCTCATAATATTTCGCTATGCACATAGTAACGTAAACGTTGGGCTGCTCCTTCTCGTCAAATCGTGTGGATGCACACTGATTAATTCTCTTATCTTTATTAATTAATTTCTCCTTAATTATTGAGAAACTTACAGTACGATAAAGGACGTTTAATTTGATTCAGTTTAATTCGCTCTTTCTGTCCACGAGAAGTGGCCCGCTTATTACCTAACACCCTGTATATATCTATACTATTATTATAAAGCAACAGAGTTTGCAGCCTTTTTTGTTCGCTATGATCTCGGAAATTATTTGACCGAATTTTTACCAAAAGTGTATGAAATAGGGGTAGACTTTTCCGGGGAATGTTATAGAGTGTATATTTTTGCGTTACCGATTTTCTGGAAACCGGTTTTTTTAATTTTTCTAATTTTTTGAGAAATAATTGACCGAATTTTAAAGAATTGTACATAAAACAGGGGTAGAATTTTCCGGGGAGTGCCATAAAGTGTATAATTTTTTGTTACCGATCTTTTTGGAAACCGGTATCAGAAGTTTTTCGAATTAGCCTTTTTTTTGTTCGCTATGATCTCGGAAACCAATGGACCGAATTTTTACTAAAAGTATATGAAATAGGGGTAGAATTTCCCGGGGAGTGTTATAGAGTGTATAGTTTTTTGTTACCGATTTTCTGGAAACCGGTTTTTTTAATTTTTCTAATTTTTCGAGAAATAATTGACCGAATTTTAAAGAATTGTATATAAAATAGGGGTAGAATTTCCCGGGGAGTGCTATAAACTGTATAGTTTTTCGTTACCGATCTTTTTAGGAACCGGTATCTTTTTGGAAATTTGTTATGAAATTTTTCCAATGTTTTAGGAAATAATTGAGTGAATCTCAAAGTATTGTATACGACGGAATTGCATTTCAGTCGATAAAAAAGTAATATTTTTCAATTTATAGCATTTTAGAGAGAGAGAGAGGGGGGAAGGGGAGAGAGAGGGAGAGAGAGGGAGAGGGGGAGAGAAAGAGAGAAGGGGAAAGAGAGAGGGAGAGAGAGGAAGAGAGAGAGAGAGAGAGGGGGGGGAAGAGAGGGAGAGAGAGAGGGGGGAAGAGAGAGAGGGGGGAGAGGGCGAGAGGGCGAGAGGGAGAGGGAGAAGGAGAAAGGGAGAGGGAGAGGGAGAGGGCGAGAGGGAGAGGGAGGGGGAGGGGGAAAAGGAGAGAGAGAGTCTTATTACATATGTTCTCCGGGGCGAAGCCCGGGTAACCAGCTAGTATGTTTATATAATTGTAAATTAAAATTTATTATATATAAATAAAAATCATTAAAAATGCCAAAAAGATAGAGAAAATTACTTGTCATAATTAAGGCAGATTTCTACCTTGTTGGGTCAAAAAAATGTCTTTTTTTTACGAATTTTTTTTTTAGAAAACTATTGAATATAGCAAGTTGAAATTATGTGTGCTGCTTAAGTAGCTTTTATTAAATAAGTACAAATTTTTTCAATGAGAAGGAGGGGAGGGGGACACGATGACGGTGGCACGCTGGCGATGAGGTACTTCCGGCTTGCGGAAGTACTGCTGCCGGAACAAGTGACATGAAACAAAAAAATGAAACATATTCTTACTCTATATAACACTGGGCATGGCATGAACCAAAATCAAAAAGAAAAAATAAAAAATGACAAAATGGCGAGACATTAAAATTAATTTTATTTTGAAAAAATCGACACCTAAATTTCAATGTCTCGCCATTTTGTCATTTTTTATTTTTTTCTTCTTGATTTTGGTTCATGCCATGCCCAGTGTTATATAGAGTAAGAATATGTTTCATTTTTTTGTTTCATGTCACTTGTTCCGGCAGCAGTACTTCCGCAAGCCGGAAGTACCTCATCGCCAGCGTGCCGCCGTCATCGTGTCCCCCTCCTCTCCTTCTCATTAAAAAAATTTGTACTTATTTAATAAAAGCTACTTAAGCAGCACACATAATTTTAACTTGCTATATTCAATAGTTTTCTAAAAAAAAATTCGTAAAAAAAGGCATTTTTTTGACCCAACAAGGTAGAAACCTCCCTTAATCTCATAATATACTATTGTGTATAAGATTTAGATTATGCCTATAGTGCCTACATTTTCAACTATTTATATATTATAAAATATACTTCTGCATAGCATAGAAATATATATATTGCTTTTAAAAGTATGAAATAAATAAATAATTAAAATCTTGCAACTGCAGCAAAAAGATTAAGTAAACAAAAATTATAATAAAATTTAAAAAATAAAAACTTAAAAATTAATTAGTAAAAAAACAGATTTAAAAAACTAAAAATTGAAAAATTAAAAAATTTAATAAAAACAAAAATTATAATAATAGAAAACAAAATACAAAAAACAAGAACTTAGAAATTAATTGGTAAAGAATTAGTTAAAAAAACATAGACTCCCGACTGCTGCCTAAAGTAAGTTAAATAATAAAAAAAACCAAAAATTTAAAAAAGTTAAAAACAAACTTATATAAAAAATTAAACAATAAAAAAAATGTTTAAAAAAAAAGACTCCCGACTGCTGCCTAAACTAGGTTAAATTAAATGCAAAAAATAAAAATTAAAAAAAATTAAATTAAAAAATTTTTTTTTTTTAAAGACTCCCGACTGCTGCCTAAACTAGGTTAAATTAAATGCAGAAAATAAAAATTAATAAATAAAAACAAACTTATAAAAAAATAAATTTAATAACTAAAATTTAAAATAAAATGTAAAAACAAAAACATAAAAAAAAAATTTAAAAACAAAAATTTATACAAAAATAAATTTAACTAAAAACAAGTTTAAAAAGTTTAAAATAATAATTTTAAAAAATTTAAAAACAAAAACTTTACCAACAAAAACAGGTTTAAAAAGTTTAAAATAATAAAAAAAATTTAAAAACCAAAACTTATACAAAAATAAATTTAACCAAAAACAGGTTTAAAAAGTTTAAATAATAATAAACAAAAAGTCTTAAAAATTAATTGGTACATAAGACAGGTTTATTTGGTAATAAAAATGTAATATACATATAATAATAAGTATAAAGTACAAAATTAAGAACTTCTAAAAATTTAAAATAATATTAATTATAAAATATTAATACAATTGACACACTATTAGGAAATATTATATAATAACAAATATGATTGAAAATACATACAAATACTTGATTACTTACTACAATTTATTCTTCTTATTATTATATTAGGCATTACAGACGCGCGCTTTGCGCGCGCTATTTAGTTTTAATATTATACTATTACTATTATACTATTAACTCTTTCATACACATAACTGTCAAAATATACAATGACAGCCGCTCACGAAGTAAGCGTAGCCTGAGAACCAATCGGCATCGCGGAAAAGCGACAACAATTAATAAATTTTGATAAATTCGAATATTGATTTAACATGCCTTTTTTAGAAATGGAAGTAGAACATTAATGAAAAAGAAGTAAATTAAAGACAAATTTTATAATGAAAAATACTCTTTTATTTACGCTATAATTTATTAATTGCATATTTTAAAAGAGCAGTCGGGAGACGCCACGTGTGTGCGTGTATATGTGTATTCTTATATACATGTGCATGTACACGACGCACGCACGCACGCACACATACATAAACAGAGAAATGCATACAGAAAGAGAGAAGCAAAAATATATGTTGAAATATTAAGTATAAAATTTGGCGTGGCGTCTCCCGACTGCTCTTTTAAAATATGCAATTAATAAATTATAGCGTAAATAAAAGAGTATTTTTTATTATAAAATTTGTCTTTAATTTACTTCTTTTTCATTAATGTTCTACTTCCATTTCTAAAAAAGGCATGTTAAATCAATATTCGAATTTATCGAAATTTATTAATTGTTGTCGCTTTTCCGCGATGCCGATTGGTTCTCAGGCTACGCTTACTTCGTGAGCGGCTGTCATTGTATATTTTGACAGTTATGTGTATGAAAGAGTTTGTGACAGGAGATTTTAAGCCTAACGTCTCACAGCTTAATTTTCGCGTTTAAATAAGGCAACTTAGCGTTAGGTAATTAAGATTACTACCGAACAAACCTCGATGCCGGCAAATATCTAACGGCCAATGAGCGTCGGCCTTACTGTGACGGCTTCCCCTTCTCCTCCCGGACCGCAAGGGGTTGCCGGCGAAAGCGGAACGGACACTCTTCGCCTGAGCGTCGTGCGAATAAGTCAGAGAGTCGAACACGGACCTTGTATAGTGAAATGAGTACCGATACCGGGCGGTACAACGTAGAACTGTTAAGCTGCCTTGTAAAACACGGAAGCAGGATAATGAAATAATATTTAGGCAATGGAATCACAGATCATATTTTGACCATTAATTATTTGAGAATGATCTAATTTCAAGGAGCAAGCAAGTAAGAACTGACTAATTTATTTTGCTCAACCGAGAACGTAAGTTAACAGATTTTTAATTATCTAAGTTAAATAATGGGTCCTTCCAACTCCCACCCCTGAGTCCATTTAGTTATAATCACAGGTAATTACGTTACTAATTTTCGTAAAATTAGTTGGCGCCCATCTTTGTCATTAATAAGGATATTGTTAAGATAGCAAATGATGAATTGCTGGAGATGATTACTGATTAGACTCCACTCTGCCTCCGTAGAAGTATGATCTACGGTCGACAGGAAATCTGATGCTACTTTTAAATAACATTAAAATTTGTGAGCCCTAACAGTCATGGACCCGACCGCGTTAGGTGTTGGCTCTATTCGTCTAAATTAATAAATGAATTACTTGTGTAATCTAACGTAAATTGTCTAAAAGAATAGATCCTGTCTCATTTGGCGCCCAACGTGGGGCCCGTTGAAAATTTTGTGTAAATAAAATAGAATTTATGTTAATAAAAGTAAAGGAAATTAATCGAATGTAAAGCGGAATTTCATGCGCTGTAATAAAGCCCTCAGGAATGTGCTCGAACGCGTACATCAGTAGAGGTGTTTACGCCGGTATTCGAGTCTGTTTGTGTACATTCCATATAGGTAACTCATCTCTTATTAAGTTGCCGTTGTGCATTCTTCACTATTTCCTTCCAATTGGTATTCGAATGAATTATTATCGTATACATTTAAATATATCCTGAAATATTATTACGAAAAATATATAACAGGATTAATGGATAAATTGTAATAAAGTAACTAAAATATATGTGTCTTTGGCTAAATTGATTATATGTTGTTGAATCGTTCGTACATGTAATCATTTATTTATTTATTATGATTATGTAATTAAATGTGTTTATTAATTTCGCCCGAATGCAGGTCTTGCCCTGATTCATGACGATCTGTAAATTTATTTATTGATTATGTGTATTGATTTCGTCTGAATGAAGGTCTTGCCCTGATTCATGACAATTTAGTATGATTGAACTATCTTGCAGTTGGATCTTGCTCTGACTCATGAACATGATTCATTACTTGTAATGCTAATTATTGATCCATTGCTTAACTATCTTGCAGTTAGATCTTGCTCTGACTCATGAACATTGTAATGCTAATTATTGATTTGATAAACGAATTTCCTGGCTATCGCGAGTCTTGCCTCCGTGGTTGATTAATTATTATCCGTGGATTGTACCGCGAAGCGTACGTCTAGTACTGTTAAATATTGTTAAGCAAAGCCTTATCAGATTAAGGCATTGGCTCGGTAGAGGATGACTTCAATGTTTTTCTCGCCACCTAAGAGGAAGCCTAATAAAAATCAGAATCGGCAACCGGAAAATACTGCTTTGCCATCGAACACTCTAAATCAAACGATATTGCTAGGTCAGTTAAATGAAGATATGGTGAACAGTAATCTTCCGATAGAAAGCGAAATAATTATGAAAGCCAACCATCCAAGTACGGACGCGAGCGTTTCGGTTGGAACAATTGTAAATATTCCTACGTCTTCGGTTCGAACGAATGCCGTAAATAATGTAAATATTCCTTCGTCTGTCGGGAGAGGCAGGGGTTACAGAACACCTACCCCTCCTACAGGAGTAATACCACAAATTTCACCGGTCGCCAACATGTTAGGAACGGTTGTGACCGAACATTTGATCAAGGATTCGTAGGACTTACTTGGATGTAGTATTTTATGGTCGCCACTGTGTTTTCCAAGCGATCACACAGAACGCTGATGTTCTCGGTCGCCTTGATCGAGAAGCTTCCTTCCTTCCTTCTTGAGATGATATCTTCCGGCTGCGTGGCTCGTCACGTTTTTCTGCGCGATGTCGTTCGACAAGGGCACGTACTCGCACTCGGTTCGCGTTTCAGATAATGTTATCAGAGGATAGGAAATGTGAATGAACTTTTAGATTTGTATTTAACAATAACAAAAATAAAATATATTTGTTTCGGCACAAAGTACACGAAATAGAGAGAAATTATCTCTGTAACAGGTAACGGATGTTAACCGGGTTCAATCCCGAATCTTACACTCTACTCGCTTTATAAAACACGCTACGCGAAAAACTATCTTTCCACTGAGCGTATCGCAAGATATCTCCGAGTGATTCTATATGGAATAACCGACGTTCGTTCGACGATTTCCCAGGGAAAGACTAACCTCGAGCCTTGGCTCGAGCTGACTTATATACCCTCTCTGGGCTGATATTCCCACCCACAGGCTCTCAACCAATGAGAATCGGTTGCGAAGCCCGCATTCGCTTTCTCTTTCTATCATGCAGTCGACTGGTCTGAACACGCTCGACGTAAACAAGATATCAAATTACCTCGCTGGCTCGAAGCTCGCGGCTTGCATCAAAGCAATGGAATTTTAATTGATTCTACGAAAAGACATGCGACTACATGATCAACAAGATTTATTTCTTTAGCAAACAAATATATGTTAATAAAATTTGATGAATCCTGCGAATATCGTTCCCGACATTATTCTTATTCCTTTTTCCCTAATGTATACATTCTTGCACGCTATACAATAAGTACGGATGTCCCTGCTCATTACATAATTATCTAATCCCGTATGTACATTCGTTCATGCATACACTCTCTTTTTCTTTTCAGATTCATCACGCTGGCTCTAAGATTCTTCAGGATTCACCAGGTAAGTATCGGTAAGTATGTAATAATTACACTTTCTCCCTTTTGGACAAAGTAACGTAAAACGCTTATAATTCTTGTAAAAGGTATCCAACGTATTTATATCTGTCTACGTTACATGATTCCATCGTTAATATTTATCTAACACGCTTAATTCGAAATATCACGTAACTGACCTATGACAACGCAATAATTATATACGCATCTAAACGCAATTTTAACTGGATATACATCTCTCTTTTGTCACAACGATGCATTCTATGCAATAAAATACGCATATATCTCATTAATTAATTATCTCGTAAAAATAATAAATTTCTTTAATATCGACTCGAATTGAGTAATCAACGGCTCGTTGGATTCGTTTTACCTTTCTAAACTTATATCTATCGATAAAATATAAAATATACGTCAATTACGGATTTTGACCCTAACGAGTGCATTTCTTAATTAATGCCTCAAAATGAATTTAAATAGCACAGGATGGTTTCTCACATCCCTCTGAACATGAATCTATCGAAATATCACGAAAATATTCGATAACTAACAATTTTGCAAAATTTTGTGAAAATCCGTAATTATGGAAAAATTCAAAGTTTTTTCCCATAGGTGACTTTGATTGGTCCCTCTGAACACAAATATCAAATAAAAACTTTAAAAAATCAATTAATACGAGTTTTGACCCCGAATGGTCATTTTCTTAACTATGATGAAATTTGCATAATTAACGTCAGATTCTCTTTCCATGTGTCCTAGGGAACACGTACATATCGTTGAATCATCATAATTCGACTTAACAACAAATTTCACCATTTTATTGAAAATCTTTAAATAATCGAAAATATCAAAATTAAACTATATAGATCACCTCCAGGGATCGTTAGAAATCGTTTAAGACGATTCGCAACTCGATCGGTCGCTTATTGACAAAGTGCACCCTAAATGGTGAAAACTCGTAATAATGAAAAATATCGAAATTAAAGTGTATGGGTAGTCTCTCTGGGACTAGACAAATTGTTTAAGCCCTTAAAAATCAAAATCGCATCATAAATGGCGAAGTTGCCCCCAAGGGGTGAAATCTTTAAATAACGTTAAAAATCTCAAATAAACTATACAGATGGTCTCTCTAGGATCTAACTAGACGTTTAAAACCTTATTTCGCTAAATCGCATCACGATTGGCAAAGTCGATCAAAAAGTGTCAAAATTCGAAATATTGCGATTTCTTAGAAATAAACTATATAGGCTCGTTCTTTGAGACGATACGAATGTGTCCATGCTCTTCTTTTATCAAAATTATCCAAACTAAAGATTTTTATAGAAAAGTGTCAATTTTGTAAATATCGATCCTAAATCGACAATTGACATTTATCTGATGTCTGGTAATCATAAATGATCGAAATCTATCGTTATCCGCGCTAATCTATCCTTCTATCGATTAATCAGCTGATCGCGCTTAATTCGCGTCTGATGGTAAAGTTACGGTATATCGATCACATTTGGACTCGTCTCGATTCACTCTACGCGAATCTATCGAAAAATGTCTTTAATAGACGTTGCTTTACGCTATTGGCCTATTTCGTCGCGAAATCTCCTTTCTGGCCACATAATAATAAAATAATCAATTTCGACTCTACTTGTCGAATAAAATAAAATCGTTGGATGCCCCGTACATCCCTATGAGCTATCGCGCTCCATCAGTCTCGTCATAATTACGAAATAATTATGATCGTGCATTACGATCACGCGATAAGTTTCACCTTCTACGTGTGACGTTATTCTTATCGTTATGAAACTATATCTAGTCATTATTATGCTATTTAGCTCGTTTGGAAGAGCTCTCGGTTATTATCAAATCAAAAGAATATATGAATATCTTAAAATAAATCGACAGTGACTAGAGTCACTCACTCAGTTCGTCGACCAACCTCTACTGTTGTGTCTCCGACGTCTCGGTGTTGTCCGGCTCGATCAGCTGACTGCTCTGCATCAGCTGTTCCGCGTCTGGCGCCTCGCTGTCACTGCTTTCGAGTGGAATGGTGATATCAAGGCTAGTATCGTGGTTGTTTGGATCAACCTCGGGAATGGGAGTCGAGGAACGTATTTGCGGATCTATTGATTTACTAGCCGCCTTAGTTTTAACGGGTTCTCTCGTCGGTGTCGCCTCTCGTCCCTCCGTGCTTTGGCTCGATCTCTGGGTAGTCATCTCAGTAACGTATGGAGTCGATGAAGCCGTCTGTATTTTGACAGGCGGTTTCACGGTCTGTTCCCGTTTAGACGCCATGGACGGCCGATTAACCGCAATTGAATCTATAAAGGAAACGGTTGACCTTATGATAGAGAAATTCAACCACTTATTGAGAACTCAAAGCGTCAGTAACGTTGATGTAGATTTGGCTAGACAAAATACCTCCAACGAAATATTTTCGCGGGTTAATCTTGCGTCTGAAGGGGGAACTAACAGACGGAATCCTATACCAGAATACTTAGGCAATGACGAAGCTGACGAAGCAAATACCGATAACTTACACCCAATTAGCCGTCGCGAAATCCCCCTAATCCGAAGAGCACCATCCGATCCCTCAGGAGCGTTCGTTCCATATACTCGAGTTATCTCAAATAACGAAGCAAAATCACGACAGAATGCTCCATCCGGTGAAAGAGGTGCAATCGAAAGGGAAATACGCCGAGTACATTTTCGAGCCAACGATTATCAGTCAATGCTGCGAAACTCGGCTGCGGCCGAGCCCCTGTGCGCCCGGCGAAGTTTATTGTATCGCGATGCGTGTGATCGGCGCGGTTGCCTTCCCGACACGTCGTACGAGCGGGGAAATCGTTCTACCTTGGGTCAGCCTGAAAATGACCGAGAGTTACCTTTCGCGAGAAGGGGTACCTTGTCCTGGAGATCTAGCGACTCTAGCGACGAGGACGAATTTAATCGCGCACGTAATATCCAATATCCATATGCGCAGAGAAATACCGGGTCACCGAATTATCGTTGCGGCAGAGATAGCTCTCTATCTGCGAATGTCGACAATCATGAAAATTCTATTGCGTTCAAAATTGGTCGAATTCTAAGTACATGGAAAATTACCTTCCCTAAAACCGAAAAGGACCCCGATCAGTTTTTGCTAATATTAAAAGACTACTTGAGTATCAGCGGCGTACACAAGGACTTATTCGTGCCTTGTTTGTCGAAAATATTCGAAGGCCCGTACCGATCTTGGTACCTTGTTAATAAAAAATTGTGGCGAACATAGAAAGATTTTTCGAGGGCTTTTCGTTATCAGTGGGGAGTTAAAAAGGCGGATGGCGACCTTTTTGTTGAGGTGCGAGATTTGAAATTCGAAAAGGGGGAAACTTTGGCCGAGTTTGCCTGCAGAGCGCGACTTCTTTTTGAGCAAATGCAGCGACCTCCCGAATTCAGAGAACAGTTAAAGCAAATTTTGGCAAAGTTTAACCCGCGTCTTGCATTCGAAATTCTAAACTTGTCGTTAAGGAACTATGACGAATTTTTCCATTATATTAACGAACGTAACTATTTATATAAAAGAGCCGTTGAATCACAGGATTCGCGTCCAAAGTCAAGACGAACTGGGTTAGGTTGTGTTCAGGTACGGTCAAACCTCGGGGGAGGAGACAAAGACGACCAATCGACCAGTGATGACGACGAGAACGGTTATAATGGCGAACAAGTCACCGATTTAAAAGCCGTCGAACAGAAAACTTCAAGAAAAACAAAGGAGCGTCAGGAACCTCAGGGCGCTAAGACCCTGGTTCGACAAAGGCTTGAGCAGAATTTGGAGCGGTTCGATAAGACCGATAAACAAGCTAATCCTGCGACTCCACGGACGGAACAACCCACGAGCAGTTATCCAAGAGGACCCTACGATCAGAGTAAAATGTTCTGTTATAACTGCGGACAAAAGGGACATGCCACACGCTTCTGTACTGCTAGTCGGCAGGTGGTATGTCTTGGTTGCCGAGACATCGGTCACGATAAATTAAATTGCCCGAAAGTTCAGGGAAACGGACCGAGCCCGCAATAACCACACCTCAGGTTGTTGGCACCAAGGGCCCATACGAGGTATTAGAAGAAACAAGATCGACAACTAAAGTTACACCTAACAAGGAAAGGATCAACATAGAACAGGTTAAAAATCTAGACAAATCAAGCAATACAACTTGTTTAGAGACAAATAAGATCGAAGTAGGAACCACATCGACCATTAAGTTGAATATCCTGGATGAATCTGAAGACGAATCAGAGATGTCCGATGACGAAATCGAGCTGCCTAATCAAAACGAACTAGAAATACCTTCTGAGAAATCTTTTCATTTGTCATCAATTACAGACGAACTCATCGACACTACTGACCTCGCTGTTGTCACTCAGGTTCCAGGTTGCAATCTAAAAAACTGGAGGCCCTCCTGTCTGCCGCCACATGCTGTTCATCGTTTGGCCCAAAGACAAATTTATTGTGACGTTAAAGTTAAAGAACCAACAAAAGTTGTAAAGATACCCGTAGAAATTTCCATCTTTAGAGAAAAAATTCGCGGGATTATAGATAGCGGCAGCGAAAGGTCCTTCTTGAGCGAGTCAGCTTATAATCGTGTCAAAAATTTTCAGATTCAGAAAATAACATCCGACACTTCGTCAAAGATGGGTGTACGACTTGGTGATCGGTCTGTGGTTAGAACTCTGGGGGGTACTAGTTTTATAATCGACATCGGCGACGTTTACGGTCCCCAGTGGTTTAGCGTACTACCAGGACTGTCGGGAGATCTAATTCTCGGCATGGACTTCTGGCTAACATTTAAAGTAATTCGATCCATTTTCCCGGACGTGGAATTTAGCCGGTAGTAATTACACTTTTCCATTGTCTCGTCGTTTCATTTTTCCTACTGAGCTACAGATTCTTACCGTAAATCAAACCCAGAAGCTAAAAGAATTCTTAGACGCCGAATTTGCAAAATTTGATGAGGAGTCCACCGGCGAAACCGACCTCATCAAGCACGTAATCGAATTGAATGATCCCACGCCACACCGTCAGAAACCGTACCGACGAAGTGAAGTTATCCGTAAATTCATCAACGAAGAGACGGATAGATTATTGAAGAAAGGCTTTATCACCTGGAGTAATAGCGAATGGGCTTGCTCGCCTGTTGTTGCTCCAAAGGCTAATGGCGGACTTAGGTTCTGTATAAATTATCAGCCTGTTAATCGTCAAACCAAGAAACCTGCTTATCCCTTACACAACATGAGATCAATTTTGTCGCAACTGCACCAAGCAAAACTTATCTCAACCTTGGATATGAGCGAGGCCTTTCACCAGATTCCCATGGACGACAATAGCCGAAAATATACGGCGTTTGTTGTCGAGGGTAAAGGGTTGCTGGAGTGGCTTAGAATGCCGTATGGTCTTACAGGCGCGCCGTCAACGTTTCAACAGTTGATGGATACCTTAAAAAGACGCCTTAAGGAATTAATTATAGAACGAAAATTACCAAATAAATGGGTTGATCAGGTGTTCACCTACCTTGATGACTGGATAGTTTTTAGTCAAGACCTCGACGAACATGTGGCCTTGTTGTCGTTGGTCTTTGAGGTACTCCGCGAGGCAAAGCTAGTGATTAATAGAGAAAAAAGCAGCTTTGCTTGCAAAGAAGTTAAGTTCCTAGGCTATATTATCGATGAATTCGGCATGAAGCCAAAACCAGAGAAAATTCAACCGATTCTCGACTTTCCCGTCCCGAAGGACAGGACTCAGTTACGTCAGTTTAACGGCCTTGTAAATTGGTATCATAGGCATCTGAGAAACGTTGCGAGGATACAAGGACCTTTAAATAAACTGACTAGCCCGAAAGTCCCTTGGAAATGGACTGAGGTTGAACAGGAAGCTTTTAACAAAGTCAAAAGGGCTCTAACTAACGCGCCGCGATTGTATGTCCCAATACCGGGACAACCATTCATCTTATATACGGATGCTAGCGACTTCGGCTTAGGAGCAATACTCGTACAACTAGATCCCGATACCCGTAAGGAAAACCTCATAGAAGTTTTGAGTCGACCGTTAAGGGGCCCAGAACTACATTACACTACAACCGAAAAGGAGTGTTTAGCTGTCGTCTGGTCTGTCGAAAAACTGCGTTGTTATCTGGAAGGTATGCCATTCAAGGTTGTCACGGACCACCAAGCGTTACAGTGGTTGCACGGACTGAAGAATCCTGTAGGTCGACTTGCCAGATGGGCGATCTATCTATATCAACACGATATGACAGTCGAGCATAGACGCGGCACGATGAACGAAGCGCCTGACGCATTATCACGGATGTTTGATGTTGACGTTGATCCCTTAGGTTGGGAGGAAGTGATTGAGGAGACGATCCGGAGTAGACTTCAGTTAAACTCAATTTGTGACCAGGACTGGTACCAGACAAAATTCAAACTGGTAAGTGCACAACCAGACAGATTTACCGAATGGAAAATAGAAAACGGTGAGCTATTGTACTATCGACCCGACTACGAAAAAGCTGCCATAGACGATGAATATCCATGGAAAAGGGTTGTAAAACCGGATGACGTACTAACGATCCTACGGGAAAACCATGACACACCGCAAGCTGGACATCTAGGCAGAGACAAAACGTTGGATAGAATTAGACAGAATTACTACTGGCCCGGTATGTCGCGGGATGTTAGATCTTACGTTGAAGAATGCGAAACTTGCTTCAAGGTTAAATACAATCAGAATCCTATAAAGGGCCCGTTGATGACAAGGCCATTACTAAGCCCGTGGGCTCAGTTGTCTATTGACACCGTTGTCTCACAAACGCGGACAAAAAGAGGTAATTCTAATGTTATGGTAGTTCAGGATTTGTATACCAAATATGTCGAGTTATTTCCTTTGCGGCATAGGACAGGTAAACTTATTGTTAAGTCCCTAGACACTCTTTCCGATCGCTGGGGCGCTCCAAAATCTATTGTTACTGATAACGGAGTCGAATATATTAATAAAGATGTCAAAGCCTTTCTGAAAGCCCGAAGGATAGAACATATCACCACACCGTTAAATCACCCTCAAGCAAATTCTGTTGAACGAACAATCAAACAATAAAACCTATGATAGCCGCGTTCATAAATGAGAAACATAACGAATGGGACGAACAATTGTCGAAAATCCAGTTTGCATACAACACCGTGCCCCATGCGGGTGGTAGAGTTTCACCATTCTATTTAAATCACGGTCGCGAAGCGGTGTTTAAGAACATAAACGAAACCGTCACAAAAAGCTCTCAACCACCGATGGACGACTCCGTGGATTATTGGGTCGAAAGATTGGGTAGAATCGACGAACTCCGCCATAAAATCAAAAGTCAACTGAAATCGTATGCAAAAAGACGCCCTGCCAAGCCTAACAATGACAAATCAGTTAACGTAAAAATAGGGACAGAAGTTTACTACCCCAACAAAAAACTGAGCAACAAGGCTGAAGGTTATTCTGCGAAATTCGCGCACCGATATCTAGGGCCTGCGTTTGTTAAAAGAATTATGGGGCCGATGGTCGTTGAATTGGTGGACAAAACTGATAAAGATATTGGCAAGTACTATCTAACAGACTTAAAATTTCCGCGTCGTAGTTTACGTGGTAACTGATAAAGGATAAACAAGAATAGCTGCTTCGAGCTTCGCGGGACAACTGCCCTGTCAGCATAAACGAGATCAACCGTCTCCGACTCCAAGAAGGCGTCACAAATTATCCTGTCTAGACGTTGAGGCCTGAAGGGGGAAGATGTGACAGGAGATTTTAAGCCTAACGTCTCACAGCTTAATTTTCACGTTTAAATAAGGCAACTTAGCGTTAGGTAATTAAGATTACTACCGAACAAACCTCGATGCCGGCAAATATCTAACGGCCAATGAGCGTCGGCCTTACTGTGACGGCTTCCCCTTCTCCTCCCGGACCGCAAGGGGTTGCCGGCGAAAGCGGAACGGACACTCTTCGCCTGAGCGTCGTGCGAATAAGTCAGAGAGTCGAACACGGACCTTGTATAGTGAAATGAGTACCGATACCGGGCGGTACGACGTAGAACTGTTAAGCTGCCTTGTAAAACACGGAAGCAGGATAATGAAATAATATTCAGGCAATGGAATCACAGATCATATTTTGACCATTAATTATTTGAGAATAATCTAATTTCAAGGAGCAAGCAAGTAAGAACTGACTAATTTATTTTGCTCAACTGAGAACGTAAGTTAACAGATTTTCAATTATCTAAGTTAAATAATGGGTCCTTCCAACTCCCACCCCTGAGTCCATTTAGTTATAATCACAGGTAATTACGTTACTAATTTTCGTAAAATTAGTTGGCGCCCATCTTTGTCATTAATAACCCTGCTAAAAAATATCGCGTGACAATACGTATGACAACACATATGTGATCCTGCATGTAATCTCATAAGAATCTCATATGAGAGCTCTGATTAATTCGCGCATAGCTTCGTGTATGCTTACATGACATTTTGTGCCAAAATCTCATTTTAGCTTCACATGATATCTTTTACGAAACCTCATATATATAACCCTCATATGAGATCTCTTATGTGATCTCATTAACCATTTTATATAAAAAAATTTTATTTTATACAATTAATAAAAACATTGCCAAGTATAATTATATTAAATTAGAGAATACTTAAATTTTAAAAAAGTTAATTTTTTATTGAAGGAAAAACATAAAAATTACAATTTATATTTAAATCCTTATAATATAATACATTCCTTATAATATAATGCAATCCTTATAATATAATACAATATAATACCTAATGGGAAACAAAACCATTTTTAAAGTAGAAACTGGCCAGTGTAGTATAAATAGATAGAAAATTGCTAGTTTCCAGCGATAAAATGGCTATATTTGACCTCAAACTATTAAAAATGGTTTGATTTTTACAAGGAAAAGAAAATATAAAAAGAACTTAATAATGATAAATATTAGGCAGCGTTGCTATATAACATTCTTCAAGTATTTCAATAAAAACACAAACTTGTACAATTTGTTTAGTTTGTATAGCTATGGTTTCATTTCCAATATTACGTACCATACTTAGAAAGTTACAGATTCTATTTGAAGTATTAACAATATTACAGAGTGTGATTTCTTTATTATTTTCATCGTCAACTAAAAAATCAAGTATGCGAATAAAGGTATCATCAGTTAATATTGCAAAGCTGTTGTCAGAGCGCTTATTCTTTTGTTTCGATGACACAAGACACAACCATCTATAATAGCTCTCTGATAAGCTAATGTACATTTTGCAGACATTCCAAAATTTTGTGCAATATTTTCATCTATAAATTTTCCACCTCCTAGGTAAGTTATGGATGATACTTTATAACTTTTCTTAATTCTTTTCACTGTTAGCTCTTCACAATAATTTATCACTAACGGAGATGCATGTGGATATATGCGATGACGCAAAGTGTGTAAAGTTTGTTGCATATGGACATAGCGAACAATCTGCAGATTCACACCTTTTGCACAATGGATAGCTTCCAGTATATCCTTATTCGCGGATTCGAATGGAAAAGTTGAATGAGACCAAAGTGGCCCCCAATTTAATACGCTTTCAGAAATGTGAGTAAGCTGATGTATATTGAATGTCATAGCTTTCTTTGAAAATAATTCTTGTGTTAAAAATACGAACTTGTGTAAGTCTGCATCTGCTTTATTAAGTTCATCAAGGCTTATGTCACATTTCAAAAGCGTGTACAAACTTTCAACAAATAAACTTCAGTACTTCACAAAGCGTTGCGGCAAAGCGTATCGGAATAAAGGCAAACTGTAATATAAAATAAAGTTCTCCCACTCTTTGGTTTTCCAGTCACTGATATCAGCAAAGGATCTACTTAATCGGCCTAGTTGGTGAGGAACCTTTATATTTAGTAAAATTTTATTTAGTTCTTCTATTTTTGATGTTGGCAACGATTCTAAAAATTTATTTGTTATCTGTTTTCCAACACCAGCAAGGCAGCAGTGCATATAATCTGGCACGAATCCTTTACAAACATTAAAATAAGGTAAGTTTATGAGAGGAGAAATAGACTTTAATCCATATACATTGGCACATTCTTTATCAATAATTTCCATCATAAATTTTATCATATTCTTCATATTTCTCTCTTCTACAGTATGTTCAAGAATAGGATACCTATTACTTCCTTCGTACCACTCGCCTGGGTGTAAGCACCAGTTGCAACCGTACTTCCCATTGAATAATGTAACTCCTTGCATGGGAGCCCTTGCAACTGAATCCACACAACAAATTAGAGAGTATACTTTAATCAAACGTTCTTCATTGTTTATTCTACATGGTATGCCTTGATTTGCTAATGTAGTCATCATTTCTGTAAATGGATGTAAAAAAGCGGTCATTTCGGGTTTATTTTGTCCGAACCATATACCACAGGTGATTATCCTATTCAATTTTGTTTGAATAGGTATTTCATTTAGCTGTAAATATATGGGCCAAATCGAGTAATTCGAACTCTCAAATCTCGGTGCCCCGTCGGTATTAAATATGGTTGTGACGTAATTATGTTTATCACTTTCAGGTAATTTTTTTATAAATGACTTGTACATATTTCCATCAAAAATGTTTCTTATTTTTCCATTGAATGTCCTTAATTTAATGACGTTGTCATAATATTCAGCGTTTTCTTCCAATAGAATTTTAATATTTTCCGTAGGATCGATCATTACAAAAATATTTGATGACGATGGATTTTCTAAATTAATGGTTTCGGAACATACATCACAAATTACGCAAGATTCTACATCATTTATTTTGCCAATATATTTGCAGCAAGTGGGACAAATTCCATGAAATTCTATCTTATCTTTTGGATTTAAAATATTATCGACTATCCATCGTGCATCGGGTAATATTAATCTTGAAAAGATAAGATTGATCTGTTGTAGCATACTTACAATTTCATTTAATGATAATTTATATTTTAAACTGTATTCGATAATCATTAAAAATATTTCACCTCGTGATTTGTTTATAGGTATTTCAATATCACTCAGAAAATCTTCATGTGACATAAACTCTTGTAAAGTGCGTGTTCGACATATATCATGTTGATGGTCATTTTTGTCGTCTGTTAAATCATTAAATATAACCAATAAATCCGAATCCCATTCTGAAACTTGATCTCTTGTATAAATCATCTGCAATATTTAATGGAAAAGTTAATAAATTATTTCACAAATTATAATGTAAAATAACATTCACAAATGAATGTAATATACATTAAATTAAGTACCATCGGTACTTAATCCTTATATAAATATTTTAAAATATTATTATCTTGGTATATATTATCAAAAAGTATTAGTAGCATTAAGCAAAATTAATATGTCCAAAATGAACATAAAATAAATAAATCTAACAATTATCAGTTTAATAAAATAAAAAACTGAAGGATAGTAAACACTTTATGAGTATTTATCGGCAATAATTTGGAACTGCAATATTACCTTGTTTTCAGGATCGCTGGCGACGTTTATATCATTTCCCTTTGTATTTTCTACGTTTAACACGTCATCGAAATCAATTGCGTTTTGCTGTATGTCATTTATTGTATCCTCTGTTATTAATTTTTCGCAAATTTCGAATGCTTCAGCTTCTATTGTTCCAGTAGCTCTTTCCGTGCAAACATTTTGCGCTTCATTAACGTCGATTGAAATATCTGTTATTTCATTAATGTTTTCCATAATAGCCTCTTGCATTGTAACAGTATCTTCATGTGATTTGTTAATGTTAGCCATATCCATATTTTCAGCAACGTATTGAACGTCCTCGATACTATCTTTAAGAGTCTAAAAAATATAAGAATAGCGTATACATATATAAACACACTTACAGATCCAATCACATTATTATTAATAATTTTCATTATCAAATATTTATTGTAAGTTTATATTTTTAAAAAGTGATTAAAAGTGACTTGTTTTACAATGTATAGTCCAAATATTGCATAAATTGCATGCATAAATTATTTGAAATAAAAATTATTTAAAATATAAGATACTTACAAGTCTATTTGGCCGTACTTTAGGTTTAAAATTCAATCTTTTCAAGATTCTGGGACTAACATCTTCAATTTTGCACGACCGCAAATAATATTTATAACTTCGTGGACATCTTTTTGCCATTGTGAGATTTCTTTGTGATCTGTAAAATATTACGTGTGAGAATACAAAATATGTAATATTTTTAATACATCAAATTTGCACTATACACTTTTACCTTGGTTTTTCGTTTTGGTGTTCCATTTCTATTTGCAACTGTTGCAATGCATCACTGCGACGAATTTTCAAAAATTTGTCCGTCGCGCCGCGAGCCCGCGGACCGTCGTTCGAAATTGAGGATCGCGGGGACAGCGAGCGGGCGTCGGCGACGACAACGACGACGACGTTGGTGCGCGCCAACGGCGTGACGGGCGGCCCCGGGTACACTCCGACACGGCCGACGATGAGCCAAATGAGACACACACACTCGCGGGGACGACGGACGACCGTGGAGACGTCGCGCGTTGCGTGCGCCGCCGTTCACAACCGTTCACTTACGCTAGGCCGGAACACGCAAGAGTGTGAAGACTGCGCGTGACTGCGCGAGAGTACGCCCAATCGGCACTGACCTGCACAACTGCGCCGTGCGCGCGAGGGTAGGAGGCCTACCGGCTACCGGCTGCTCCCGCAGAGATTGACGGGGACGGCCGAGCGCCGCACGGCACACGGCGCAATGGGTCGTTCGGCGCACTCTCGCGCAGTCACGTGTATTCTTTACACTGTTGCGTGCTCTTAGGTAAGCGAACGGCGGCGCACGCAACGCGCGACGTCTCCACGGTCGTCCGTCGTCCCCGCGAGTGTGTCTCACTTGGTTCATCGTCGGCCGTGTCGGAATGTACCCGGAGCCGCCCGTCACGCCGTTGGTGTGCACGAACGTCGTCGTCGTCGTCGTCGTCGCCGACGCACGAATAGCTGACCCGGATCCACCGCGTTATCTCGCGCGTCCAAACGCGATAATCGGATACGCACTACCTGCTGTGTGCGATCCGCTCGTCCACCCTCGCATCTCACCACAACCAAACACCCATCCCCGGCTGTCGACTTAGGCTGTGTTCCAAAATTTACTGCCAGCGCCAAAAATCTATAGTATACGTTACGTGCACTATAGATTTTCAGCGTTGGCAGTGAATTTTGGTACACAACCGTTGTCGCCACCCCTCCCGCCGCCGCCCGCCTGCTGCCCCCCGCGATCCTCAATTTCGAACGACGGTCCGCGGGCTCGCGGCGCGACGGATATTCCACGAGGAGCGGAGAATCGTCCTTGCGAGGGAAGCCGGCGAGGAGATAAACCGCGTCGTGATTCGCGCGTCCCCTCCGCCCCCTCCGCTGTGTGCGTGTGTGTGTCCCGAGTTCCCCGGGACACCCGGCGATTTCGAATTTTGGCGCGAGTGCACCGCCCGCGGCGACAACTTCGCGCCGATCACGCGCCGATAGTTCGAACAGTGCGTGACACGCGTGATTGTCGCCGCGCCCGTCACGGCGGATTCCTGATTTCCCGCGTAACGTCCAAAACTCGCCGACGGCGCATTTCGCAACTCCTCGGCACTTTGATCGACGCCGGTTGTTGATTAAAGAACGAAAATTCAGAAAATACATTAAATCCGTAAGTATATAACCTGACCTATAGGGTTTTTGCATATTGTGTGCTATAGAAATTTTTTAAAAAATGCTAACATTTTTAACAGATTATGTCTTCAAATACAATTGAAACACTCCATGCTGCGGTACGTTTCTATTCTGATGAAAGGAGACAAGTATTAATTGTGCCTATTAGTGACATTGAACATTTTGATCGTGAAAACTGTACCAACCAACCATATTACATAAAGCGGCACAGTAATGACGATGAACATAATTCCCCCTTATCACCAGGTAAAGTCTTATGTGTTGGAAGTAAGTATTCGCATTTATTTACTATTGATAGAATATGTTAAGTAATTATACAACGTAAAATTTGAACATTTAAGAAAGATATTTTTGATATACTTTAACAAAGTAAAAAAATTAATAACAATGTATTTGGAATAATTAGTAGTAAACATAAACTTTTTCAAGGTAAAGAAGATTTATTAAATAAAGAAGGACGCTACAAATTTTCGAAAATTCGTCGCAGTGATGCATTGCAACAGTTGCAAATAAAGCAAATAGAAACGGATGGAACACCACAATGAAAAACCAAGGTAAAAGTGTATAATGCAAATTTGAGGTATTAAAAATATTACATATTTTGTATTCTTATACGTAATATATTACAAATCACGAAGAAAACTATGCAAAAATTTGGAAAAATGTTTGTATTACGTTTAATCGCAATGCAGAGTAGTCACGCACGTTGTCCTCTCCACGATTCCATAATCTTTTTAAATATGCTTGGTTCAAAAATGACTATATCGACGAACGGCCACCACAGTTTGAAAATCCAGTAGAGATTTTTATTTCTCTGGAAAAGATATACAAGAAATACCACGCTGTTCTATATGTGATGCACCTGCCATAATATGTTGTTCCTGGTGCAAAAAATATTTTGGTATGCATCATTTCTTTGAGGAATATCATGATTGTAAATACTATAAAATATAAGAATTGTTCGTAAGTAAAAGATATTGTTATCTAGATAATTATAATATTTATTACTAATATTTGTAATAAATATTCTTATACATTCTAGGGAACGCTGTCAACACGTATGGTAGCTCTTATGGAGAATATCATTAACTATGGAATTAATGCACGCTGTCCGTCACATCCTTCACTCGTATAACTACTATTTACATTTTGTTTACTTACGATAATTATTTTTAAGAGACGCAAAAATAAATAAATTTTTGAAAGAATTATTCGTTGAGGTTAAATACACATAGGTGTTCTTATTATAAAACTTTTTACACATGTAGGGGGGGGGGGTGTAAAAAGATGAATTTAGAAATTTTTTGTTGCTGCCCAAAAACGGTTCTAAAGGGTGAAACCACTCTTTATATGTAGAACGGCTTTTTGCTTTTCTCGATATATTTCGGAAAGTATTCGAGATATCAAAAAATGTTTCAAATAAAAGTTTTATGGTAAAAACATTTCTATTTAACCACATTAATAAATTTTTGAAAAAATTTTTTTTTTCTAATTTTTAATCAAAATTTTGTTTAAAAAATTATTTTTAAAAAATATTATTAATGTTGTTGAATAGAGAAGATATTACTATAAAACTTTTATAAGAAACATTTTTTGATATCTCAAATATTTTTCGAGATATATCGAGAAAAGTAAAAACCGCTCTATATATGAGGAGTGATTTCACCCCTGTTGCGGCCCCAATTAGTATTACGAAATAGATTAAGAAATACTGTTTAAAGAAAAGAATGTAATAATAAAGAAGAAAGACCGAGAATAACAATAAAAAACGCGACCGCGAAAGCCCGATAGAATTACGCAAGCCGAATCAGAACGAGATGAGTTGCGCGATCGGCCCACATACGACCGAGCAACTCAGCGATAACGAAGGACAGGACGAGGATACAAAAGGAAGCGACGAAAGGAGACGAGAGGGCAATGTGAGTCAGGGAGCAGACCAGTAACGGGCAATTTCTGTAATGACGGTCAACCAGAGTTAATTATACGATCAGTTTATTAAAAGTGTCGTGTGTTGTAATCATTAATAATCCCGCCTCCTCCGTGGACCGAAAGAACCCGGTGCTCCTATCCACAACGGGGCACAACAAATGGTGGCAGCGTGAGGGATCCATTGGCAGGAAGACGGGAACGACAGCTGAAAAAGAAATACAAGTGAATCAGTGAGGCAGTGCAACATCCTCAACGGAGACACGGCAGCCAGATTCAAAAGCAGCGGACAACACGGTAGCGGCCGACGAGGGACAAGCAAGCAGCGTAACCCGAGACGGCACCGACCTACCTCAACGAGGGCTCACCGACTGATAAAGCGGCACCAGCACCGACCAGCAACATGCGACTAGCGACCGTAATGTAAGTCGATTAAGCAAATTATGTAAAACGCAATTACCGTAGATGTCGGAAAACGAAAATCCACCTGCGGAACTAAACCAATCGTGGCTCCATAGCGGGACGTCACGACGAGCGCGTAGAAATAGACCGTTAAGCCCCGTGCAAACGACCGAAGAAGTCGTAAGCGATAATCGCGAAACCGTGCGTAGAAATTTAGACGCGTACTACTCAAGCAAAAGCGAATCGGAACCGGAATTACACCCGAACAGCGTAATCGAACGCGAACAATTCGACGATTCCGTTGTAATTTTAGACGCGAGAGTAATAGGACAAAATAACTGCCCCGACGAAGATAGACTCCATCCCTCACACGCGCACACACAATCCGAAGACGCGGACAGTACGACCAGTAGGCTAACACACAGACGAGAGTTTTCATTAACCTCGTATGATAGCAGCGTATTTAATCCGCACGAGTATTATTCTGCCTCAAGAAACGTGAACGTACTCGAGATGGCGGAAGCAACTAATAGCAACCACGACGCGAATAACGTAAATGACAACGCGCAGATAACTCCAGAAGACGTAAACGCAGAAATCGACCGCCTTAATAGAGTGTTATCTCAGAGGAGAACACCGGCGAATAATCGTAACCGAATTCCCGGATTACAACCGGACGATAAAGATGCCATTCTCGACGAGATATTAAATGGAATCCGCAACTTGCAAGACCGCGTAAATCAACTAGAAACGGCGAATCCTGAACGCCGCGAATTTGTCGCGAGACGCGAGCCAAGTAACCTCCCGTTCGAAGTAACGTACGGACGAACGTCATACGATATCCAGAACCAAGCAGAACGCGCTATCGGATATCTACGTCTAAAAAAGGCACGAGATATGATACCCGAGTTCGACGGATCCTCGAGTAAGTTACAAGAATTCTTAAGCGCCGCGTCATATGCAATAAAAAACATAAATCCTATGGAAGAAGGAACGCTATTAGAAGCAGTATTATGCACAAAGCTAAAAGGAAGAGCGATGATAGATTTTCAAACGCGAGAGATAAGAGATTTCGCACAACTAAAGAAAGAATTAGAAGTTTGCTATCTGAGCCGCAAAAGCACAACACACTTACAACTAGAGTTCAATACACTCAAGCAAAAACCCGAAGAAAATGCAAGAGCATTCGGATTAAGAGCGGATAAACTAGCAATGGAGCTATACGACTCCATGATAGAGGGAAGAAACCACACGATAGAAAGCAAGCGAACTATATTAGAAACAATTCAACAACAGGCATTACAGAATTTCCAATTAGGATTGAGAGACGAGATCAAGTTACTTGTCCGAGCTCAACATTTCGCAACCTTGCAAGAAGCGATTGCCGGAGCAAGCGCCGAAGAAAAAGTAAACGGGCCAAGCGGAATTCCGCCGCGTCCCAAAAATAATTATGCATACTCGCCGCAACCGCGCGATAACCGAGCGATATTACAATGCCAAAAATGCGGAAAATACGGGCATCACGGAAGAGAATGTCGTACCAGTAGATACGCGAACCGTTTCTCCTTACCGAAACCCGATAGGACACCCCGCGTAAACGCGATAGATAAAGTCTGCAATTATTGTAAGAAAGCAGGACACATGCGCGAAGAATGTTGGCTGTTAAATGGTCGACCAAATAAAGAAAGAACAAACCACCACAAACCTAATAATCCGAGAGAACAAAACAAAAACTTTCATCCGAAAACGAATGGACCGAGAAAAAAAGACAGCAATTCAGCCGCGAATAGCGATAAAGAAGACAAAGAGGACACAAAGCAGCGCCGACCGGCATTAGAGTATCAGGTGTCACACATGACGAACAAGCCGCGGAAGCATGCAGGGCTGGACTTAATCACTCTGCCCATGCGAGAAGCGAAGCGCGAAAAAATAAATTTACTGTTTGATACCGGAGCGGCCGTATCAATAATAAAAGTAAAACATTTGAAAGGCGAAACAATGATAGAAAAGGATAAAATGGCCCTTACAGGAGTAACAGGTCATAAAGCCCATACGATTGGAAAATTTACAGCGACTATAGATTTGAAAGATAGAAAGATCAAGCACACGATATATGTCGTCAAGGATGATTTTCCGATTGAATACGACGGGATACTAGGCGTAGATTTTATAAAGAAGCATCAAGCGTCATATAGTTACGAGTCAAGCTCAATACGCATAGGGAAAAGCACATTAAAATTATATCCGTATAAGAAAATGGTTTTAAAACCGCGAAGCGAGACAATAGTACAAGTCGCGACAGATAAAAATTCACTAGAAATAATACAGGCAGAAGAGACAATGCCAGGTGTGTTCATAGGAAATTGCCTAGTGATGCCAGAAAACTTTCTATGTCCGGCAAGCATATTGAATACGACTGAGAAGACAGTCGAAATGCTAATGCCGCAAGTGACATTAGAGGAGTTAGAGCAAGAAGAAGCAGAAGAGATAGAAGTAAACCAAGTAAACAAGGCAGAAGAAACAATGCCGCGTAGCGAAAGAGTCGAAAAATTGATACGCACGCAACACTTAAATGAAGAAGAAAAGAAAGCCATTATGGAAATTTGCAGAGATTACAGCGATGTATTGCATGTGGAAGGAGAGCCACTGACATGCACTGATATCGTCGCGCATAAGATTACCACGAAGGCGGGCAGCGTACCGGTCAACGTCCGACCGTACCGCTTGCCAGAAAAGCACAAGGAAGAAGTAAATAGACAAGTGAAAGAGATGTTAAAAAACGGAATAATTAGACCTAGCACGAGCCCGTGGAATGCGCCGTTGCTAGTAGTACCGAAGAAAAGAGACGCATCAGGAAAATTAAAACTGAGAGTGGTAATAGATTTTCGGTTTGTAAATGATCTAACGGAGGGAGATTCCTTCCCGTTGCCAAACATAACCGATATCCTTGACCAACTGGGAAAAGCAAAATATTTTACCACGCTAGACCTCGCCTCGGGATATCATCAAATCCCTATGGAAGAAGAAGATAAAGAAAAAACAGCGTTTTCTACACAATACGGACATTACGAGTATAATCGAATGCCTTTTGGACTGAAAAATGCCCCAGCGACATTTCAACGAGCGATAATAGCCGTTCTAGCAGGACTAGTAGGATTACAATGCTTAGTATATCTAGACGATATAATAATATACGGAGCAAGTTTACAAGAGCACAATAAAAGGTTAATAGAAGTACTAAAAAGACTGAGAAAGTACAATTTGAAATTACAGCCCGACAAATGCGAATTCCTTCGGAAAGAAGTGACATATCTCGGACATGTAATAACAGAAAACGGAATCTCGCCAGATCCTTCAAAACTAGAAGCAGTAAAAAGCTTCCCAAAACCAACAAAGGTAAAAGACATCCAGGTTTTCGTAGGATTAGCCGGATATTACCGAAGATTTATTAAAGATTTCTCAGCAATCGCCAAGCCACTCACAAAAATGACCAGAAAGGATATCAAATTCGAGTGGAACGCAGAACAACAAAACGCATTTAAAATACTTAAAGAAAAATTAACTACAGCACCGGTATTAAAATACCCGGACTTCTCCCAAGAATTTGTAGTGACGACCGACGCGTCAGACTACGCAATCGGAGCCATACTGTCACAGGGAAAGATAGGTCAAGATCAACCCGTGGCGTATGCGAGCAGAGTACTATCAAAGGCCGAGCAAAATTACAACACTACTGAGAAAGAATTATTAGCGATAGTATGGGCGGTGAAACACTTCCGACCATACGTTTATGGAACAAAATTTACCATAGTGACAGACCATAAATCATTGGTTGGGCTATTTAACGTAAAAGACCCCGGATCCCGATTAATCCGATGGAGGTTAAAATTAGAAGAATACGATTACACTATCGTACACAAGGCCGGTCAAGGGAATAGAAACGCCGATGCGCTGAGTCGACATGTGCCGACAGATATCAACAAGATAGAGAAGGAAGAGAACAACGAAGAGGAGAGCGAAAGAAAATACACAGAAGAAGAAAAGCAACGTATATTATACGAATACCATGATGCACCTGTAGGAGGACATCAAGGTGTGGAACGCACCATAAACCGAATAAGGTTGACGCATAATTGGAGAGGATTAACTCGAGACGTCGAAAATTACATTAATAAATGCGAATTGTGTCAGAAGAACAAGTTATCGCGGAAAAATAAAGCACCCTTAGTAATCACAGACACCGCGGACAAACCGTTCGAAAAATGTGCTCTAGATATAGTAGGACCACTGACGGTGACCGAAAACGGAAATAAATATATCCTCACGTTTCAGGATAATTTATCAAAATTCAGTAAAGCGATACCCGTATCGAAAAAATTCAAACAACGGCGTACCATCCTGAGAGCAATGGAGCATTAGAACGCTCTCATAGGACGTTAGCGGAATACTTGAGACATTATATTAACGCGGACCAGACAGACTGGGACGAATGGACGCCATACGCAATATTCGCGTATAACACGACGCCACACACGGCGACCGGGTTTACACCCTTTGAATTGGTATACGGGCACCGAGCGACACTACCGACGGCACTGTCGCAACCACCCAAACCAACGTATACTTACGACGATTACGCGTAAGAGCTGAAAGAAAAATTAAGAGCGACACAAAGAGTTGCAAAGAAACATTTGCGGAACGAAAAATCTAAGGCCAAGGAGACGTATGATAAGAAGACAAAAGAAATCAATTTCCGAGTGGGAGACAAAGTTCTCTTGCACGACAAAACGGTGCGTAGAGGGAGATCGAAAAAATTAGAATCCCCGTGGATAGGACCGTACGAAGTAATTGAAAAACACTCAGACGTCAATTACACGATCAAAAAGGGACGGAAAACCACGCGAGTACACGTAAACCGATTAAAGCCCTTTATAGAACAGTAAAAAGCGCAAAAAAGCAAGCAATAGAAAGTAGGCGATAGAAAGTAGACGAGATATTAAAAAATAAGATAAATAAGATAATAAGTACTTACCGAACATCAATCACGGCGGCCCATCCGCACCACACGCCGACCGGTGGCCACATCCACCGTGATCTCCAGAGCCATGGGCACCCATATGCCCGGGGGTGTTAATAACACTTCCGCGTAGGAGGGAGGGGGCGACGTCGGCCCCGAGCCCAAAATTCGCCGCCACCTGCGCACTAGGCGCGGCACCCACACTCACGGCACCCGCACGAGCAGCGCGGAGCCAATACGTGCGCCAGCACGCATCGCACGTGGATGGAACAAAAAAAACGATCACAGCGTATGCACCTCATCTTGCAATTAAACAATTTAGCGCAACAAGTTTAGCAAACAAATACTGCTCAGCTCTAGGAGACTTCCGTTTCCGGAACGATCGAGGTGACAGGTGTGAGAGTGTGTGAGAATAAAGTGAATAGAAGGGAGAGTTGGAGGAGGCTGAGGAAGACGAGAGTGTGCGAGA
This sequence comes from Temnothorax nylanderi, assembly GCF_030848795.1. Taxonomy (NCBI): domain Eukaryota; kingdom Metazoa; phylum Arthropoda; class Insecta; order Hymenoptera; family Formicidae; genus Temnothorax; species Temnothorax nylanderi. The sequence goes on along the minus strand of NW_027249174.1, from coordinate 468,136 downwards.
AGGGAGGAGTAAAGGTGAGTGAGCGTGGAGGAGAGAGGGGAGAGTGGTGGAGGAGTGGAAAAAGGGAGTATAGGAGGAAAGGTGACAGGGCTCAGACAAAGCGTACGGCACGAACGATAGTCGGTGTAGAGGGGCGACGCGATAGGTGAGCCGAGACGCGTGCGGAGCGCTGGGTAGGGCGAGAACAAGAGGCGATATAGAGGGGAGACTCGGCAGACGAACGGAGGTACGTGCGGTTGTGCGTGGCAGAACATAAAGTATAGCACGGGTAGAGGGAGAAGTGAGACATTGAGGAGGTAGAGATGAGCGAAGAGAGAGAAAGCGGAACGGAGATAAAGAAAGCGATAGATAAAGTAAAAGAAAAGGATAAAGTCAGAAGGGGGAGTACGGGGAGCACGGGGAGCACGGGAACCTTAGAAGAGTTTTGGAAAAGGAAGAGAGAGGATTTAGATAAGAGTGAGGGGGAAGATAAGGATACGGCTTTCAAGAGAAGCAATATGACGGCAAGGTCGCCTAAAGCGGAAACGGAGGTAGGGGAGAAAGAGTTGAGGGGGATAATTAATGAATTGAGAGAGGGTTTTAGGAGCATGAGAGAAGAGTTAAGGGAGGGTTTTAAGGAGCAAGGAAGGGAAGTAGAGAAGATAAGGAACGAGTTAAGAGTGCGAGAGGAGAAGTGGAGCGCGGAGAGAGAGGAACTTAAGAAGAGAATTGAGGATTTGGAAAGAAAACTGGAAGGGATGAGAATGGAGTTTAAGGAGGGTGGGCAAGAAGGAGGAAAAGGTGCAGAAGGAAGCGCAGGACTGAGAAGGGCGGAGGGGAGTGAGGAGTCCGATTGGAAGGAAAGGGTAGAAAGGCTGGAAAGGAGGTGTGAAATGAAGGAGAGGGGAGAAAGGAAGAGAAACATTGTGATTAAAGGAGTAAAAGAGGAGGAGGGAGGAATAAAGGGGGGAATAGAGGAGGTGATGAAAAAGATAGGAGTGGAGGCTAAGATAGAGGAAATTAGAAAAATAGATGCTGGAAGGAGAGAGAAGGGAGGTATGGCAGTGGTAAGAGTAGGAAGTGAGGAGGAGAAGGCAAGAATAATAAGAAATAAGTGGAAATTGAGAGATGGAGGTATTTGGATAGAGGAAGATTTAACATGGGAAGAAAGGAGGATAAAATGGAGGGTAAATCAAATTGCTTGGAAGGCGAGAGGAGAGGGAAAAAGAGTGCGGATAGGGCAGGGAAAGGTATGGATAGAGGGGGAATGGTGGATGTGGGATGAGGTAAGAGACGTACTCAGAGATAGCAGAGGGAGGTGTTGGGAGGCAGGACAAGGGAAAGAGGAAGAAGGCAAGAGAGAGGAAGGACAAAAGCAGGGGGAATAGAAGAGGGAGAGGGAGCGGATAGGGCAGAGGGGAGAGAAGTAGAAAAAGGGAAGGAGAAGAAAGAGGATGTGGAGAAAGGAGTGGGAGAGGAGGAGAGGGAGGAGGAAGAGAGGGGAGAGAGAGAGGAGGGAAGGAGAGTATACAATGTGGCGAAAGATAAAGAGACAGAGGTCAGATGGGACGAGGAAGGGGGGAGAAGGACGGACTGGAGGGTAGTGTTCTGGAATATAGCGGGTTTGGAAAATAAAGATAAGGAATTCTGGGAGGGGCTGAAGAAGGAAGATGTGATAGTTTTGATGGAGACGTGGATAGGAGAAAAGGGTTGGGAAAGAGTAAGGGGTAGGCTGCCAAAAGGGTACGATTGGGGAGTGCAATGGGCGAAGAGGAAGAATAAAAAAGGGAGAGCGATGGGAGGGATGTTAATGGGGATGAGAAAAGGTTTAAAGGAGAAGGGAACTGAAATCGAAATAAGTAGGGAGGGACTGATAGTTGGAAAGGTAAGGATAGGTGGGGAGAGTTGGAAAATTGTAGGGGTGTATGCGAAAAAGGAGGAAATGGAAGGGATTATGCAGGAGTTAGGACAAATAATGGATAGGAAAGAGGAAGGAAGGTATACGATAATTGGGGGAGATTTTAATGCGAGGACTGGAGGAGAAGGAGGAGGTGTGGAAGAAGAAGAGCGGGGAAGGGGAGGGGAGATGGTGGGGGGAAGAAAATCGAAGGATAAGAAGACGGACAGAGAGGGGAGACTTTTGGTGAGGACCATAGAGGAGAAAGGATGGGAAATATTCAATGGGAGCATGAGAGGAGACGAGGAGGGAGAATTCACATTCACAGAAGGAAGAGGAGCAACGGTAATTGACTACGTAATAGGAGAAGGAGAAGTGAGAGAGAGGGTCGTGAGCATGACGGTGGGGGATAGAGTAGACTCGGATCACCATCCCTTGGAAGTGGTGTTAAGAAGAGAGAGTGTTGAGAGAGACAGAGGAAGAGGGTGGAAGAAAAGAAGCAGGGGGGTATGGAACGAGGAAGGAGCAAAGGTTTTCATGGAAAAAATAGGGAAAGTGGAGGAAAGGGGGGAAGAATTAAATAGAGAATGGGAGGTAATGGAATCAAGAATAGTAGAGGCGTTAAAAGGGGTAGAGGAGGAGTTGAAGGGGAGCAAGAAGGAGAAGGTGGGATGGTGGGATAAGGAGTGTAGAGAAGCGAAGAAAGAGGCGAGAAAGAAATTGAGGGAATGGAGAAAGGAAAGAGGAGAAGACAGGGCATTCAAGGAAAAAAGGAAGGAGTTTAAGGAGTTATGTAAGAGGAAGAAGGAAGAAGAGAATTTGAGATGGGAGAGGAAAGCGGAGGAGGCAAGGAGGGAGTCGGAGGTTTGGGAGATAGTAAATAAAGAGAGAAGAAAAAGGAGGGGAATTGAGGAAGGGATAGAGGAGGGAGAATGGAAAGAGCACTTTATGAAATTGCTAGGAGGAGTGGAGGGGAGGGTGAGGATGGGGAAGGAAGGTGTGAGGGAGGAAAAGGAGGGAGAGGAGGAGGGGGAGATAAGTTTAGGAGAAATGAAGAGGGTAATGAGGAAGTTAAAGGATGGAAAGGCAATGGGACGGGATGGGATACCAAGTGAGGTATGGAAGCGCGGGGGGAAGGAGTTGGAGATTTGGGCGTGGAGATTCATTAACAGGATCTGGAAGGGAGGAGGATGGCCGGAAAACTGGAAGGAGGGAATAATTGCACCAATTGTAAAGAAAGGGGAAGGAAAAAGGGTGGAGGAGTATAGAGGGGTGACAATAATGTCGTCGCTGTATAAGGTGTATACAGCAATCTTGGCAGAGAGGTTAAGAGAGGAGCTAGAGGGGAAGGGAATAGTACCGCAAAACCAAACTGGTTTCAGAAGGGGAATGGGAACAATAGATAACATTTATGTGTTGAATTACCTGGTGAACAAAAAGTTGGAGAAGAAAGGGGGAAAACTGATAGCATGTTTTGTGGATCTTAGGGCGGCGTTTGACTCGGTAGATAGAGGGGTATTAATAAAAGCAATGAGAGAAAGAGGAATAAGGGAGGGGCTGGTGAGGAGGACGGAGGAGATCCTGAGGGAGACGAAAAGTAGGGTAAGGGTGGGAAACGAAATAGGGGAAGAGTTCTGGACGGGGAGGGGGGTAAGACAGGGGTGTCCGCTGAGTCCGTTACTTTTCAACATAATGTTAGCAGATATGGAAGAGGAAATGGGCAGAGTGAAATGGGGAGGGATAAGGCTAGGAGGTAAGAGGATATATACGTTGGCGTATGCCGATGACGTAGTGTTAATTGCAGAGGATGAGGATCAAATGAGGAGTATGCTTGAAAGGTTAGAGGGATATCTAGGTAGGAAGAGGTTGGAGTTAAATGTGGAAAAAACTAAAATAATGAGATTTAAGAAAGGAGGAGGAAGGGACTGTAAGAGAAGATGGAGATGGGAAGGAAAAGAAATAGGAGAAGTAAAGGAATTTCGGTATTTAGGGTATGTGTTCCAAAGGAACGGAGGGCAGGAGGCACAGGTAAGAGAAAGGATCAAGAAGGCGGCAGCGGTGATGGGGAAGGTTTGGGGGATAGGGAAGAGAAGATTTGGGAAAGACTGGGGAAAAAGAATGTGGCTGTTTGATAGACTGGTGTGGACGGTTATGGGGTATGGAGCAGAAATATGGGGATGGAGAGAGAGGGAAGGAATGGAAAGGTTGGAGGAAAGGTATATTAGATGGGTCTTGGGAGTAGATGGAAAAACGCCGTGGTACTTAGTGAGAGAGGAGCTACAAAGGGAGAAATTAAGAGGGAGGGCGGGAATAAGCGCATGGAGATTCGAGAAGAAGTTAGAGGAGGGAAAAGGAAGTGAGCTGGCGAGGTTATGTTGGGAGGAGCTGAAGGGAAGGGAGAAGGAAGGGAGAGCAGGATCGAGCTGGGAACGGGAGAGAGAAGGGTTCCTTGAGGAAAGAGGAGTGGGGTTAAAGGAGCTTGAAAGGTTGAGAGAAGAGGGAGACGGTTGGCACCGCAAGCTAGTTGGAGGAGACAAGGAGACGCAAAGGAAAGAGAGATGGGAGAAGATCGAGAAATCGGATTACAATAGGTGGTACAAGGTAATAAAGGGAGAGGGTATCCCAGGATATCTGAAGAAGGGATGGGGAGAGAGCAGATGGAGAAGGGTGGCGAGGTTTAGGTTAGGGAGTGAGATGAGAGAGAGCAGGTACTGGGAGGGGGAAGAGAGGAAGAAATGTAGGATGTGTGAATATAGGAAAGAAACGTGGGAGCATGTGTGGGAGGAATGTAGAAGATGGAATTCAGGAGGAGGAAGTTGGCAGGAAGCGGTGGGTTGGGTTTTGGGTGAGGAAGGGGGAGGAGAGGAATGGATGATGGAAATAGAGAGGGAAAGAAGGGAAGGGAAAGGGGAGTCGGAGGAGTAAGGAGAAGGATTATGGGAGGAGAGAAAGGGAGAAGGAAGAGACAGACAAGGGAAGGAGGAGGGAGAGGAAAGTAGAATAAAGGAGAGGAGAGCAATATGCGGAAGGGATGAAGGTGAAGGCGGAGGAGCTTCTGAGGGATCCGGACGAGAACAAGGAGGAGCCGAGGCAGGAAGGATGGAAGCAGACGGACGTAGAACCGGAGGAAGCAGAGGAAGACAATCAGAGGGGGAAAGGAAGAGGGGGAGGGAGAGGGAAATTAGGCAAATTGTAAGGTCGCATAAGGCCAGGGCGCGAAGGGGAGTTTGTGTAAGAGGTTTGGGTACGTTCCTTACAAAAACGCCTTGTAAGCCCTACGGGGATATACAATAAACTTATCTATCTATCTATTTATCTATATATCTACTGCTCAGCTCTAAGCGTCAAGAGCGACTAAACGCGCGATGAAAAATTAAGGAGAAGGCATAACAAGGCCAAGAAAAAATTCGAAGAAAAGTAACACGAGTCCTTATCTTACAGGACGCTGATCGTCGTTCAGCACTTCGCGAAAAAAGCGAAACTTGAGACAGCACCATCGTACGAGATACGGCAATTCAGCAGCGAGCCGGGAATATACTTTGAGAGAACCGGACAATTACAACAGGTAGAAGCTACATGAAAATTAGCAATCAAAATAGACATAGCAACCCTAGGAAACCGATATCACCAACTTCAGGAATTTCTACGGCAAACCGAAGAGTTATGCGAAACGATAATCGCTAAGGACACGCAACAGGCGTGCAAAAACATCCTCCATACAATAGAGAAAGATAACAAAAAATTAACGCAATTACTAACGTGATTACAGTCTATATATAGAACAAACGATAATAAACGTGGTTTAATAGATGCGATCGGCACGATCAGCAAAACGCTGTTCGGCACTATGGATGCCGACGACGCAAAACACATACAGGAGCAGCTTGAACTGATACAAAATCAGCAACAGACTCTACGGCACACCGCAAAAAGTCAATTAAAGGTGATAAATGCCACAATAGGCCACATGGAGGCCTTAGAAAAATCGTTATATCATAACGAGCAACTGCTGACGAACGTCACGACACGGATACAGGTGGGCACAGCACTGTACGCCAAAAGAGAAGAAGTAGACGAACAGTTATTAGTACTAACCACAATTACAGAAGATCTAATAGAGGACGTGAAAGACACGATAGATTACCTCACCTATTCGCGAGAAGGAGTCATCCTCACTCGCTTATTACCGCTAGAAAAGATAATAACAGAATTAAAAGAAGCGACGTCACAACTGACGCGAGGAGCACATTTCCCATTTAAAGTTAGACTGGAGAATTGGAACGACATACAAAACTACGTAGAAATTAACGCGTATTACGATAACCCGAACATTTATACGATAATCAAATTTCCCGTGGTAGCATACCCCGTGTATGAAATAATAAAAACGACACCACTACCTATCCACAACCACGCGAATATTTTTACATTTTTAAGGATTACTCACAACATTTTAGCGATAGACAAAGAAAATCATAATTATATAACATTAGAGGAGCGCGATTTAGATAAGTGTAAAAGAAACGGAGTAAAATACGTATGTAACCAGATTTACCCGATATATTTTATAAAAGCCGACGCACCATGCAAGGTGCAAGTCTATGTAAAAACGCCAGGGTACGTAAACACCTGCGAAAAACGCCAGATACTATCTAATGTAACCCTATGGATAACAGTAAGCGAACCACAAACATGGCTGTTCTCGACGCCGAAGAAACAAAAGCTAACGATCCAATGTAACGACCAGGCGGAACAGAAAGTAGAAATCGAACAAACAGGAAAACTAAGTATAAACGAAAATTGTAAACTAACCACACCCGACGTTATTATAAAAACAAAAAGACAAACAACGATGAAACAAATAACGAACAAGCGAAAAAAGAAATTAGATTAGAACCTGTAATTAGAAATCCGAACGAACTAATGGAATTAAGCCTAGACATAAGCGACATAAATAAAGAGTTGGAAAAATCCCAAAACACCCTAATAAAAAATCCCTACATCATATACCCCGTAGGATCGACACTCACGATAATAATAATACTAAGCGTAATAGGAATAAGTATCTATGTAACAAAAAGAAACAAGAAACGAGCAAGAGCCCAACCGCACATACAGGGCGACCTAGCGATGTTATACTAGAAAATAAGAAAATGTAACCCTAGAAAACAATAAGGAAAATAAACCACCCTAATAGAAATAGGAGTAGGATATAAGCAACAAAACATTGTCACGAAAACTACAGACCGTAGTTTCCTTCTCTCAAAGGGAGAGGGATGTTGCGGCCCCAATTAGTATTACGAAATAGATTAAGAAATACTGTTTAAAGAAAAGAATGTAATAATAAAGAAGAAAGACCGAGAATAACAATAAAAAACGCGACCGCGAAAGCCCGATAGAATTACGCAAGCCGAATCAGAACGAGATGAGTTGTGCGATCGGCCCACATACGACCGAGCAACTCAGCGATAACGAAGGACAGGACGAGGATACAAAAGGAAGCGACGAAAGGAGACGAGAGGGCAATGTGAGTCAGGGAGCAGACCAGTAACGGGCAATTTCTGTAATAACGGTCAACCAGAGTTAATTATACGATCAGTTTATTAAAAGTGTCGTGTGTTGTAATCATTAATAATCCCGCCTCCTCCGTGGACCGAAAGAACCCGGTGCTCCTATCCACAACGGGGCACAACACCCCTTAAAACCGTTTTTGGGCAGCTACAAAAAATATCTAAATTCATCTTTTTACTCCCCCTACATGTGTGCAAAGTTTGATTAAAATCAGAATTTTCCAGTTCGCGAGGTTCCCTTGTCAGTACAAAAAATTTATTTTATGAATTATTGTATTAAATTTTCAGATATATATTGGCTATGGACGAACGATTCAATTAGCATTCTGGGAATACATGAGGCATCGAGGTCATTGGAAATTCCTGAGAGAATTATTGGAAATTTTCTGGACGAAAGAAAATTTAGTAAATCGGTGCTTCAAAAAATCAAGAATAACTACTGAGATAGAAGATAGATCTCCTAGAAAACGTTTCACGCCGACGAAATATAAACTTTTACGTCGTACGTATGCTATAATTGTTTATAATTGAAACAAGAAACTAATTATTGATCATTTAAAGACCAGATTAAATACATATTTCTAGTCAAATAAATATCAAAAAATATTTTCTATATTATTTATTTTTAATTTATTTCAAATTAATTTATTTTTTCATATTAAATATTAAAAGAAAAAAGATGAATTAATTTATTTTAAATTAATTCATCTTTTTTCTTTTAATACTTTTTAGAGTAATTACTCGATGTACCATATTGTAAAATATATGCTATTTATTGACGTTATTAACACTGTTTTTCTTTTATATAGGAATATTCAAAGACTATCTCAATGAGATGTATGGAAATTCTTCCAAAAAGAAGAAAATTCTACAAAATATGAACAAGCAGATCGGTTACAAAATTCGAGATCTACGCAAACTAAACTATGAAAAGGTTAAAAATATTTAATATTATGTATTCATTAATATTAATATGTAATCATTAACAAACTTATTAATATATTCAAATGCGTCAGTAGTACAATTCATCACCAAAGATATATAATTATTCATATCCAAATATATTCTGGTATTAAAAGTTAATAATTGAGTAGGCGATATTTCGAGTAGAGTGTTTCGTAAGATTTAAGTTTTTTTTTTTTTATTGGAATCTGGACATGACCAAGTTCGTATTTTTAACACAAGAATTATTTTCAAAGAAAGCTATGACGTTCAATATACATCAGCTTACTCACATTTCTGAAAGCGTATTAAATTGGGGACCACTTTGGTCTCATTCAACTTTTCCATTCGAATCCGCGAATAAGGATATACTGGAAGCTATCCATTGTGCAAAAGGTGTGAATCTGCAGATTGTTCGCTATGTCCATATGCAACAAACTTTACACACTTTGCGTCATCGCATATATCCACATGCATCTCCGTTAGTGATAAATTATTGTGAAGAGCTAACAGTGAAAAGAATTAAGAAAAGTTGTAAAGTATCATCCATAACTTACCTAGGAGGTAGAAAATTTATAGATGAAAATATTGCACAAAATTTTGGAATGTCTGCAAAATGTATGTGGCGGCTGCGAGCGCCCCGAGTCCGGCGACGCAACCGCCACAATACACACGCGCCTACCGAACGGCAACCCGTTCTACACGCCCCGCCAGGCAAGAGCACTGGCGGCAGGGCGAGCGCCCGCGCGCAACAAGCACGCGCTCCAGGAGTGACACCCGGGATAATAACAAACCGACATTGCTAGGCGGCTGATCTTTCTCGTAAGAGAAATTCGGCAAGCAAGGTATATAAAGGGCCAGCAGCGACGGTACCTTCGACAATCTTCACACCGCTATACTCCGGTATTAGCTACCAGAAGTGAGTCTTTTGGATAACGCTGCGTAAGTGGAATCGTACCAAGCCGCCTACTTCCCGCTCGTCGCTGCCGACGCCTCAACCTGTGCAGCCGCAGGAATCTCATCCTGCCGCGTGGAAATTGATACGGCTCGATTCACCGCCGTGGCCGCCCACACGATCGCCGAGAGCCCACCTGACTACGTGGGACATCCGTCTCCGTCGCCGCACGTCTCCACGGTACACGGTACCACCGCTCTTGTCCCCGTTACCACCATCGCCGGGGGACCTCCGCCATCAAGGGACACAGACCGTACCGCCATCACGGGTCCACAGGGGCCTGCAGGTCCGGGCTACGACCAGTGGAGCTGAGACGCAGACCGACAGCGAGTGGGAGCCGCCGACCGAGACCAGAGGGACACAGGCGTCCCCGCCGAGCCAGTGGCCACGCAGACCGAAGTTCCGGACTCCGACGACCCGGAATCCTACACACCTCCCGGCACTCCACCGGCGTGGAGAAAACCCGGTCTGTGGAGTACTCGCCAGCCACTCCACCGCACGAAAACGAAGCCGTGCCTGGTCTGGGGTGAACGCCTACCACTCTCCTGAGACGTGGACAACCGGCCCTTTTCAGGGCCACCCTCAAACGCAATCGGCCCTTTTCAGGGCCCCACAACATTCAAACGGACACCTACCGTTCGCATTAACATTGGCCAACCGCCATAACTGGTGACCCCGACGGAAGAACGAACAACGAGATGGCGACACAGAACGATCCACCGGGAGGGGACAATCCCCACCAAGTCAAGGAAAAGCTGCATATAAACCGGGTAGGACTGAGAATGCCGCCATTCTGGCCAGAGGAGCCGGAGCTGTGGTTCGCGCAGCTGGAAAGCCAGTTCATCATATGCGGGATCACGCAAGACACGACGCGGTATGCCTACGCGCTATCGCAGATAGACACGAGATTTGCCAAAGAAATAGAGGACATCATCACATCCCCACCAACGGAAAAGAAATACGAAAAACTGAAACAAACGCTCATACAGCGGCTATCAGCATCCCAGGAGCAACGAACGCGACAGCTGCTGGAACACGAAGAACTCGGCGACAGGAAGCCGTCGCAATTCCTACGCCACCTGCGCGGCCTGGCAAGCACCACAGTCCCAGATAGCCTCTTCAGGACGCTGTGGCTGGGGAAATTACCGGCTCAAATGCAGGTCATCCTAGCAACACGGCAAGGAGACCGGTTGGAAGAGGTCGCAGAACAGGCCGACCGCATACACGAGGTCAATGACCGCGCAGTCGTCGCGGCAGTAGAGTTAGCAGGCGCAGAAAAAACAACGTTGGAAGCACAGATCCAAGCGCTAACTAAACAAGTAGCGGCTCTAACAACACAGTTTTCCAACGGGAGGAATCGGGGGAGAGATGACCGATCCCGCAGCAGAAACCGCAGCCGCAACCGCGGCCACACCAAGGGATTCACGGTGGAACACTGTTACTACCACCGAACTTTCAAAGACAAAGCACGGAAATGCGAGGAACCGTGCACCTACAAGGCGATCAAACCGGCCAAGCCGGAAAACACGGAGGGCAGTTGTTGATGGCGGCCAACAACAATAGCCCACGACCATGCCGCCTCTTCTTGACGGACAGAAAGACGAAGGTGCGATATCTGATAGATACCGGGTCAGGCGTCAGCGTCTACCCACACCAGCGAGGAAAAGGGAAGCTAAAGGAGAAATGCGAACTCTACGCAGCCAACGGGTCCACAATAGCAACCTACGGAAACATGAACCTCCAGCCCGATTTCGGACTCCGACGAGACTTCCCATGGAGATTCATCATCGCGGACGTCACGACGCCGATCATAGGATCCGATTTCCTGGCACACTATCATCTGTTACCCGACGTCAGAAGGGGATGCCTGGTCGACGGACAGACAGGCCTGTGCGCGAAAGGACGCGCGCAAGAACAGCCCACCTCTTCGGTGAAAGCGATCAACGAGGAGTCACCTTACCACCACATAATGAAGGAATTCCCCGAGATAACACGGCAAACGGGAACAACGAAATGCACACACAACACCGTGCATTATATAAACACCACGCCGGGCCCACCAGAAGCCTGCCGACCAAGATGCCTGGCGCCGGACAAACTAAAGGCAACAAAAATAGAGTTCGATCTATTACAACGAGAGGGAATCATCCGGCCTTCAAAAAGCTCATGGGCGGCACCACTGCATATGGTCCCCAAGAAAGCGGACCAATGGAGAGCGTGCGGAGACTACCGCCCAGTAAATAGGCGAACCAAGCCAGACATGTACCCGATATCACACATAGAAGACTTTTCACAGTCACTATATAAAAAAACCATTTTTTCAACGATAGACCTGGTCAGAGCGTACAACCAGATACCAGTCAACCCAGAGGATATACCAAAGACAGCCATAATCACACCCTTCGGCCTATTCGAGTACGTCTACATGCCGTTTGGCCTAAGAAACGCCGCACAAACATTTCAACGATTCATCAACGAAGTACTAAGAGGGCTAGACTTTTGCTACGCCTACATCGACGATATCCTGATAGCCTCCACCAACGAAGAAGAGCACAGACGCCACTTGAGAGAAGTATTCCAGCGCCTACAACAGTACGGGATACGACTGAACCTGGCCAAGTGCATCTTCGGAACACCAGAGGTGAAATTTCTGGGATACCTCGTCTCAAAAGACGGAACACAACCGCTGCCAAAAAAGGTAGAAGCAATCCAGAGCTTCCGAAAGCCAGAGACCGTTAAACAACTCCGACGATTCCTCGGCACAATCAACTTCTATCGCCGTTTTATACCAGGCGCAGCAAGAGAGCAAGCCAGATTAAACGATGTACTCACCGGGAAACAAAAAAAAGGAAAGGCACCGGTCGAGTGGACACCAGAATTGGAAGCTGCTTTCGAACATTGCAAGAAAAGCCTTGCCCAAGCGACGCTTCTAGCACACCCACAACCGGACGCACCGCTAACCATGACGACAGACGCCTCAGATACTGCCATAGGAGCAGTCATACACCAACTAGTGGAAGGGCAAGAACAACCACTAGCATTCTTCAGCAAGAAGTTGTCCAAAGCACAGCAGAAATACAGCCCGTACGACAGGGAATTACTAGCGATTTACGCAGCCATAAAACACTTCCAGCACCTGGTAGAAGGAAGACACTTCATCGTGTACACAGATCACAAGCCACTAGTATACGCAATGATGCAAAACTCGATGAAAAGCTCACCAAGACAAGCTCGACACCTCGAGTTTATAAGCCAATTCACGACGGACATTCGGCATATTAAAGACGCCGACAACGTGGTAGCCGATGCCATGTCCCGAGTAGACAGCATAACGACGGCAGTCGATTGCGAGGAAATAGCAAGAGCTCAAAGCGTGGACGAGGAACTCAGCATCATACGAAAAGAGGGCACATCAGCATTAAAACTAACGCAAGTTAATATACCAGGAACAACGACAAGGGTGTACTGCGACACCACAAACGGCGCACAGAGACCGTTCGTCCCAGCGCCACACCGCAAGCAGGTCTTCCAAAGCCTGCACGGATTATCACACCCCGGAATCAAAGCAACTACGTGGTTGGTCACAGAAAGATTTGTTTGGCCAGAAGTTAATAAGAACTGCCGAGAGTGGACACGGGCATGCCTCCAGTGCCAACGCGCCAAGATCGGGAGACACAACCGTCCCTCCATCGGGACATTTCTCCAACCAACTCGCAGATTTCAACACATCCATCTAGACCTCGTAGGGCCACTACCAACATCAAAAGGCTACAGGTACTGTCTAACAATCATAGACAGATTCACACGCTGGCCCGAGGCAATACCGGTGGAAGACATCACAGCGGAGACCATTGCAAAACAAGTCTTCACCCAATGGATGGCCCGCTACGGGATTCCAGAAAGAGTCACCACGGATCAAGGACGCCAATTCGAGTCCGACATGTTCCGACGACTAATGAAAATAACAGGAGCGAGGCACTGGAGGACCACAGCCTACCACCCACAAGCCAACGGGATGGCGGAGAGATTCCACCGACAACTAAAGACAGCCATCAGATGCCATGAGACCGATGATTGGACCGAAGCCTTGCCAATAGTACTCATGGGCATCAGGGCAGCAATAAAAGAAGACATCAAAGCAACACCCGAAGAAATGGTGTATGGAGAACCAATCCATTTACCGGGAGAATTCTTCAGCACCAGCAAAGACGAGACAAGCGAGACGGACTTCATCACCCGCTTACGCAGCCACATGGGTCGCCTCACACCCAAGCTGAAGCGCCACGGCAGGAGGGACGTATTCATACACCAAGACCTAGAGAAAACACCCTACGTCTTCGTCAGACAGGACGCACCAACAGGCGCACTTCACCCCCGCTACAACGGACCGTACAAAGTTATCAAACGAACGGAGCGATTTTTTACCATCCAGGCGGGAGATAAAACATCGAACGTCTCGGTAGAACGCCTCAAACCGGCGCACACCCTCGCAGAAACAGAAACGATCCCAGCAACGGAGAAAAAGCCGAGGACCGAACAGTCAACCGAGACCACGCCAGCAGCAATCACACGAAACACCAGGACTCGAAAACCAGTTGTCCGATTCCAGGCGGGAGTTTGATACAGCAAAGGGGGTCCTGTGGCGGCTGCGAGCGCCCCGAGTCCGGCGACGCAACCGCCACAATACACACGCGCCTACCGAACGGCAACCCGTTCTACACGCCCCGCCAGGCAAGAGCACTGGCGGCAGGGCGAGCGCCCGCGCGCAACAAGCACGCGCTCCAGGAGTGACACCCGGGATAATAACAAACCGACACCGCTAGGCGGCTGATCTTTCTCGTAAGAGAAATTCGGCAAGCAAGGTATATAAAGGGCCAGCAGCGACGGTACCTTCGACAATCTTCACACCGCTATACTCCGGTATTAGCTACCAGAAGTGAGTCTTTTGGATAACGCTGCGTAAGTGGAATCGTACCAAGCCGCCTACTTCCCGCTCGTCGCTGCCGACGCCTCAACCTGTGCAGCCGCAGGAATCTCATCCTGCCGCGTGGAAATTGATACGGCTCGATTCACCGCCGTGGCCGCCCACACGACCGCCGAGAGCCCACCTGACTACGTGGGACATCCGTCTCCGTCGCCGCACGTCTCCACGGTACACGGTACCACCGCTCTTGTCCCCGTTACCACCATCGCCGGGGGACCTCCGCCATCAAGGGACACAGACCGTACCGCCATCACGGGTCCACAGGGGCCTGCAGGTCCGGGCTACGACCAGTGGAGCTGAGACGCAGACCGACAGCGAGTGGGAGCCGCCGACCGAGACCAGAGGGACACAGGCGTCCCCGCCGAGCCAGTGGCCACGCAGACCGAAGTTCCGGACTCCGACGACCCGGAATCCTACACACCTCCCGGCACTCCACCGGCGTGGAGAAAACCCGGTCTGTGGAGTACTCGCCAGCCACTCCACCGCACGAAAACGAAGCCGTGCCTGGTCTGGGGTGAACGCCTACCACTCTCCTGAGACGTGGACAACCGGCCCTTTTCAGGGCCACCCTCAAACGCAATCGGCCCTTTTCAGGGCCCCACAACATTCAAACGGACACCTACCGTTCGCATTAACATTGGCCAACCGCCATAATGTACATTAGCTTATCAGAGAGCTATTATAGATGGTTGTCTTGTGTCATCGAAACAAAAGAATAAGCGCTTTGACAACAGCTTTGCAATATTAACTGATGATACCTTTATTCGCATACTTGATTTTTTAGTTGACGATGAAAATAATAAAGAAATCACACTCTGTAATATTGTTAATACTTCAAATAGAATCTGTAACTTTCTAAGTATGGTACGTAATATTGGAAATGAAACCATAGCTATACAAACTTAACAAATTGTACAAGTTTGTGTTTTTATTGAAATACTTGAAGAATGTTATATAGCAACGCTGCCTAATATATATCATTATTAAGTTCTTTTTATATTTTCTTTTCCTTGTAAAAATCAAACCATTTTTAATAGTTTGAGGTCAAATATAGCCATTTTATCGCTGGAAACTAGCAATTTTCTATCTATTTATACTACACTGGCCAGTTTCTACTTTAAAAATGGTTTTGTTTCCCATTAGGTATTATATTGTATTATATTATAAGGATTGCATTATATTATAAGGAATGTATTATATTATAAGGATTTAAATATAAATTGTAATTTTTATGTTTTTCCTTCAATAAAAAATTAACTTTTTTAAAATTTAAGTGTTCTCTAATTTAATATAATTATACTTGGCAATGTTTTTATTAATTGTATAAAATAAAATTTTTTTTATATAAAATGGTTAATGAGATCACATAAGAGATCTCATATGAGGGTTATATATATGAGGTCTCGTAAAAGATATCATGTGAAGCTAAAATGAGATTTTGGCACAAAATGTCATGTGAGATCGCATACACGAAGCTATGCGCGAATTAATCAGAGCTCTCATATGAGATTCATATGAGATTACATGCAGGATCACATATGTGTTGTCATACGTATTGTCACGCGATATTTTTTAGCAGGGAAGGATATTGTTAAGATAGCAAATGATGAATTGCTGGAGATGATTACTGATTAGACTCCACTCTGCCTCCATAGAAGTATGATCTACGGTCGACAGGAAATCTGATGCTACTTTTAAATAACATTAAAATTTGTGAGCCCTAACAGTCATGGACCCGACCGCGTTAGGTGTTGGCTCTATTCGTCTAAATTAATAAATGAATCACTTGTGTAATCTAACGTAAATTGTCTAAAAGAATAGATCCTGTCTCAAGTTAATAGTATAATAGTAATAGTATAATATTAAAACTAAATAGCGCGCGCAAAGCGCGCGTCTGTAATGCCTAATATAATAATAAGAAGAATAAATTGTAGTAAGTAATCAAGTATTTGTATGTATTTTCAATCATATTTGTTATTTTATAATATTTTCTAATAGTGTGTCAATTGTATTAATATTTTATAATTAATATTATTTTAAATTTTTAGAAGTTTTTAATTTTGTACTTTATACTTATTATTATATGTATATTACATTTTTATTACCAAATAAACCTGTCTTATGTACCAATTAATTTTTAAGACTTTTTGTTTATTATTATTTAAACTTTTTAAACCTGTTTTTGGTTAAATTTATTTTTGTATAAGTTTTTGTTTTAAAATTTTTTTTATTATTTTAAACTTTTTAAACCTGTTTTTGTTGGTAAAGTTCTTGTTTTTAAATTTTTTAAAATTATTATTTTAAACTTTTTAAACTTGTTTTTAGTTAAATTTATTTTTGTATAAATTTTTGTTTTTAAATTTTTTTGTATGTTTTTGTTTTTACATTTTATTTTAAATTTTAGTTATTAATTAAAGTAATTCTTAAATCGACCATGACTGGCAATATATAACGTCTTTTCCGATATGAACATCGAAAAACCGTGAGCCAACTTGGTTTGTCGGATTCACACAGTACGTTTTCGGATCAAATCAAGACATTATAAAATTCGACCATGGGTTTTGGTCAGTTGATGTAATTTCTAAGTTAAATAGTTTAAATTTTTATTGCGAAAAAATATTACCCCAGCCAGGGTTTGAACCTGGGACCTCCCGTATACCGTGCGGGTGTCGTGCCAATTCGACCACTGGGACCGCACGGTATACGGGAGGTCCCAGGTTTAAACCCTGGCTGGGGTAATATTTTTTCGCAATAAAAATTTAAACTATTTAACTTAGAAATTACATCAACTGACCAAAACCCATGGTCGAATTTTATAATGTCTCGATTTGATCCGAAAACGTACTGTGTGAATCCGACAAACCAAGTTGGCTCACGGTTTTTCGATGTTCATATCGGAAAAGACGTTATATATTGCCAGTCATGGTCGATTTAAGAATTACTTTAATTGTTATCCTATATACTGGCGAAAGAAATTTATTATTCTGTTTAGTTATTAAATTTATTTTTTTTATAAGTTTGTTTTTATTAATTAATTTTTATTTTCTGCATTTAATTTAACCTAGTTTAGGCAGCAGTCGGGAGTCTTTAAAAAAAAAAACAATTTTTTAATTTAATTTTTTTAAATTTTTATTTTCTGCATTTAATTTAACCTAGTTTAGGCAGCAGTCGGGAGTCTTTTTTTTTAAAACAATTTTTTTATTGTTTAATTTTGCTTCCTCATAGAGGAAGCTTTGTATATGAACCTTTGATTGCGTATAAAGTTGGGTCTAATCAACCAAATTTAAATGATTTATATATGAAATAGGGGTAGAAGAAACCAACGAAGAGATTGGTTTTTGAGTTTTTGATGCCAATATGTTCACAGTGTTCTAAAATGTCGAAAAATCGCATTAAAATCGCATGTCCGTATGTATGTATGTGCAGATTTGATGTCCGTGGTTGCTCTAACTTCCGTAAATATTGAGATATCGGGCTGTTTTTTTTTTAATCGATAGAGTATCATTCAAGGAAGGTTGGTATTGAATTTGGCGATGATCGGTAAAGGGGTTCTTTTTAAAAAATTTTTTGAATTTTTTTTAGAAATGCCCGTGGTTGCTTTAACTTTTGTAAATTTTGAAATATTGAGCTATTTCTAATTTTATTATATTCTTCAGTCTTTTTTACCCCTATTTCATATATAATTCTTTAAAATTTGATTCATCAGTTCTCGTGTTACATACATTTGAAATTTCGGAGAATTCGTACATACATAGAAACTTTATAAAGCTGGGTCTAATCAACAAAATCTTAAATAATTATATATAAAATAGGGGTAGAAAAGACTGAAGAATATAATAGAATTAGAAAAGTTGCCAAGAATATAATAAAACTATAAATAACCCGATATTTAAAAATTTGCAACACATATTTCATATATAAAAGAAATTATAGACCTTTGATCGTGTATAAAAATGGATCTAATCAATCAAATCTTAAAGAATAATATATGGAATAGGGGTAGAAAAGACTGGTCTTTCTATCCCTAAAATAATAAAGAGGATTTACAAAATATTAAGCATGGTTTTGAAGATAAAATATTTAATTTTGCGCAAATATGCATGTACGCACGCACACCCCTATATACATTCGCCCGCGCGCGCACACAAACAAACAAACACACACACACACACACACACACACACACACACACACACACACTCATTTACAAACACAAATACGCTTTAAGAAGTATAGGCGACGTTTTTTGAATTTGGCGATAATTGGTAAAAGGATTCTTTCTTTATAAAATTTTGAATTTTTTGAGGATCGGTGAAGGAGTTACCGATTTCTGCTTAAAACGTGTGTAAGATGTACATGTATTATTAAATATCATTATAATAATTAAGAAGGTATGAAATCAATGTCAGAACTTTGCGAAGCTGATCGAGCGCCAAGCATTTATCTTATAAAAATGACTGTATAAATTGCTGGTTTCATATATTAATATATGTCATATTACATTTCATTGTGTAATCTTTACAATACGTTAGAAGAATTTAATCGCGGTGATTGCACGATGGACGACTTAATAAAAAATTGTAAGTATTCGCTTTTAACAAGAAGATTTAAATAATATATATTTGATATATTTATGATTTTATAAGATATATTTGGTTATATTTAGTACTCGATGACGGCTGGAATGATGCCCTGGTAGATTTCATGATAGATTATGAAAAGGATGAAGCAGAGAAAAAGAACGCAGAGGATAAAAAACAAGCAGAGAAACGTAGTGATGGGATAGAGGCCAAGCGTAGCAAGCGTAAAGAAAATGATGAAGATAATGAAGATGAGAAAAATAATAAAAAAATTAAAATTGTGGACAGCTGTTAGGGCGCACAGAAGAGCAGCAAGAACCGGCCAATTCAAATCTTCCAACATCCAACAGCCTAAAATAGACCTTTTCTTTAAATCGAAATGTCAAAGCCGGCGCGAACTGCATAAGCCTCATTTTAAAACACTAGAATATTACAAGCGCGCGCTACGCGCGCGCCATTTAGCTTTTTTTCTATATTATTACACAAAACATTTGCAACGCTATTGCTCTTTAATAATAACATATTAAGAAAAATTCAACGGTATATACATAACAATATGACTTTCAAATGACTTTGTACAGAAAAATCTTTATTTAAATTAATTTCATGTTTTTTGCAACGATATAAATACACTTTTAATAATTAATTAAAAACCTCAAAAAAATACGTACAATTTTTATATACAAAATTTTTAACATGCTTCTTATCTCTTTGATATCGAAATTGAATTCTTAACTCTCCGGCCCCGCCTCTCTCTCGCTCTCACTCTCCTCTCTCTCTCTCTCTCGTTCTCTCTGTTTCTTTCTTTTTCTTTCTCTCTGTCTCTCTCGACTTTATTCTTTTTTTTTAGTTGTCATCTTTAACTTTGTCATATCCAATCATGGAGAACGAAGAAATTACGAACACACACGCTATCACCATCTTCATCGTCGACGAATTACGTACAATATAAGTTTAATTATTATTTTAAGGCTTACCTCCCTCCCTCTCCCTTTCTCTCTCTCTCTCTCTCTCTCTCTCTCTCTCTCTCTCTCTCTCTCTCTCTCTCTCTCTCTCTCTCTCTCTCTCTCTCTCTCTCTCTCTCTTTCTCTCTCTCTCTTCCTCTCTTTTTCTATCTCCTGCTTTACCTCTTGTTCGTCATCTTTAACTTTATCATCACATCTAATCACGGAGAAAAATCATTACGAAGAAACATGTTATCACCAACTTAGGGCCAGTTCCACAAACGTCGGTTAACTCTTAACCTTAGGTTAACTCACTCTTCGTCTCTTTCTAAGGGGGACGTTAGAAAAAAAACAAAGGATAAGTTAACCTGAGGTTAAGAGTTAACCGACGTTTGTGGAACTGGCCCTTAATCGTCGACGAGTTACACACAATATAAGTTTAATTATTATTTTAAGGCTTACCTGCCTCTCTTTCTATTTTCTCTCTTTTCTCTTTCTTTTCTTCTTGTTCATTATCTTTAATTATATATGCAATATCTAATCGCAAAGAATAACAAAGTCACGAACAAACACGCTATCATCATCTTTATCGTAGACAAGTTGCACACAATATAAGTTTAATTATTATTTTAAGGCTTACTTCTCTCTCATTCTTTCTCACTTTTTTCTCTCTGTCTTCTCTTTCTTTCTCTCTGCCTTTTTCGACTCTTTTCAATCCAAACACAATGATAATCAGAGGGAGCAAGGTCAGGGCTATATGAGGGATGGTTTAAGGTCTGAAAATCCTAGGCACCCTATAGGCACCTAGCATCCTAGACAACCACCGTGCACACAACTTGTGATACTTGAGAATCTCCGTGACAATAGTACGAGATACATTCTCTAAGGGCTCAGTCACAATGAGAAAAATAAGGAATAAGATAAAGGAATAAGGAATAAGGGAATGTCGCATCTCACTTCAGTACATGTACATTAAAGTGAGATGCAACATGCCTTATTCCTTATTCCTTTATCTTATTCCATATTTTTCTCATTGTGACTGAGCCTTTAGAATGTATTTACCCTGCGCGGGAGTTTGAAATGCCTGGGGTATTTGTTTCGTGAAATATGAAATCTCAATTTGTTCTGTTACTTTTTAAAACATTCTTATTCATTTTTTTTGTCCTTTTTCTCTTCCATAAAATATGTACTGTGAAATATGAAAGAGAGAATAATTATACTATAAATTAATATAATCTGATATACTAATTAGTTTTTATATATCCTTTAACTTCAACGTGCTAATATGTAATTTATAATAATATCGAAAAAGGATAGCATATTGACTTTGCAAAAATTTAAAATTAGTAGTATCTATTTTTAATTCTTCTTTTTTAATATTTACAACTGTACATAAAATTATAATCAATTATAAGTATTACCATATACATTTTATAAAACTATTGTAAAGTTCATAAATTTAATTATCTATGCATCTAACTTTAATATATTTATATTTCAAGATATTAAAAATTACCTCTTTTATTAATTTCTACCGCTACTGCAAGTTTTACCTTTTACACTTAATCATCCATTATATCTTGTTCTTTTCGAAGACAATCAATACTGTATGCAGATGAATAATATATATCCATGATGTGGTACATCAAAGTAATTAGCAATACATATATATACATATTGTAAAGAACCATATACTAATTTGTCTATAAATACAATAACAAACAAACTTATTTACTTTATTAAATAATATTCTTAACCTCTTCAATAAAAATTTGGCACAAGTAAGACTCACACAGAAAAATACAGAACGTAAGCAGTATAACTTAAGCAGTAAGCGGATCAGTAAATTCTTTCATCTTTGCCCATGTTTATTCACTCTCCTATTCTCTTCCTCTTTCCTTCTTTCTTTTAAACTTTTTTTTTCCTTCCTTCTTTCGTTATTTCACTCTTTTCTTTTTTTTATCCAAATACTTTAAATCTCATATTATGTCGTAGACCCATCTATGTATAAGATATAACCTTATACAGTATCGTAAAACATTTGTATATGTTGTACACAAAACATGTTATAAGAAATGTTAACAGGTAGGAACAAATACTTCTCACTGAAAATAAAATATAACACAAAGTATTATTCTTAAAAAATTAAGAATAATAAAAATTATAAAAAAAGTAAAAACGTTTTATAAAACTTATCTGGAAAATAATCTTGAATACATTCAAAAGGAAAAGAGAAATCTTTGTTGACGTAGCAGTAAATGCTAAATATTTAAATGTTTAAATGCTTGAATACAATGCATGAAAAATGTAACGTTGTATAACAACATGACTTTTAAATGACTTTATACAACAAATCTTTTTATTTAAATTGATTTTATGTCTCGCAAAGATATAAATACATTTTTAATAATTAATTTAAAGTCTCGAAAAATAAAGGGTATTTCCCATTATAATAGTCGAAATGCCCTCACTCCGCTTTTCGAAAAAAACCTATTGGAACTTATTTGTAAACTAAAAAGAATAACTTCTATCACCCTGTCCGCCTCCCCCTCCTCCCTCTCCTTCCTAGGGTGGCTAAAAACCCCTTTTCTTGTACATTAATTTTTTTCTCGAAAACCTCCTGCTAAAAAATCTGTAAAATTGAGTATATAAGAGACATACACCAAAATATACCTGAATTTTTTCAGATTTTCTCAAGGTCATCTTCAAGGTAAAAAAATTCCGAAAAAATTTTAAATCATTATAACATTAAAACAAAAAACCATACATCAAATTTTATTTTTTTTAAATACGTATTCTAATTTGTTCTAAATATACCAACCGATTTTTTTAAGTTTCTGTAGGTGCGCCGTCTTCAAAAATGCGAAAAAACTGTATTTTTTAGGTTATTTTGCCTTCTATCTCGGGAACGCCAAGGTCGAAATATCTGAAAAATTTGGGTATAAAGGGGCCATACACCAAAATATACCCAAATTGTTTTAGATTTTTTGAAGGTCATCTTCAAGGTCAAAAAAATTCAAAATAATTCAAAACTGTTATATTTTCAAAGCTAGGAGGGCGGCAAACCCCAGAATTATTTTGAAAAAGAAAAGTAAAGTAACGATTATTTGTTAAACTTTTGAAAAAAAAGTGGCAGTTCCCAGTTTTTTGCCTTTCTAAACCTTCCCACACAGCAGAAAGCTCAACAAATACCTTTCAGAGACCTTCGCAAAGCGTTACAAAAAAGATCCCACAAATGTCTCATATATGTCTTACAATTAGATAGTGAAAATGTCCGCTATTTTGTCACAAAAACCTTTATGAAAGGTTGCATAGACATCTCCTAGAGATTTTGCTACCATCTCTGAGATGTTTTGCAAAACATTTTGAGTACGTTGCATAGAGATATCTGACAATTATTACATACGTTCATATAGTAGGATAATAAAATCGTTAGGTAAATGAGAGAACAAACTATGTTAAACCACAAAATAAATTGTATTTGATTGCATAAACATTTTGTTCTCGCATTTACTTACAATCTCATTTATTCCATATTTAAGCCTATCTCTTTAAAGTACTCCCATTTCTCTAAACCCTACATAAAGTTATATGAACTTTTAATTTTATTAGATTTTACCTATGTATATTTTTGATCGATATTTAGTCCCGAATTGAAAGGTCGCTGACCAAGTTAACAAAATATATTTTATCGTACTTTATTATTTTGTATTTAAATGGAGTTGCAAAATTATTTTTTTAAAAATATAGAAAAATTTTTAAAATATTTTTAAATGTAGTAAAGTTAAAAAGTTTTGTAGTCTCTTTAAATTGTTTATAATTCATAAATAATTGTTATAATAAATACATTTGTCGAACTATGTAGCTATCCGACAATCAATTGCCCTCGTTGCTGCGATAGATTTGCCCTCTGCTACATAGTTCAACAAATGTATTTATTAATTATAAACATTTAAGAGACTACAAAACTCTACAAACAAAATACAATTAACCACAAACGAGCTTTTTTTATTTTATAGTATGTTGATGTATCATATGATGTTAGCCGCCGCGACTGACACTTCAAATATTTAATTAAAATATAATTATGGACTAACAAACAAAAATGAATGTACCTACTACAATAATAATCTACAAACGAATACAATCAATTCCTAATCTATTTTTTAATTTTATGATACATGTCGGCTAGTTTTATGGTCTACAATTAAATAATTAATTAAAAATTAATTATAAACTAACAAACGAAAGTAAATGCACTACAATAATCTACAAACGAAATACAATCGATTTCACATTTTTTTAAAAACATGTCACTAATTTTTTTAAAAAAGTCTCAGTCGTCGGCTAACATCATACGAATGAGGCGGAGCCATTGATTAGAATGGAGTTGATCCCTTTTCAATTCGCATTAGTGCGCAGAGCGGGCAGACAACCGTTCCGAATTACTAAAGCGCTTCATGCGCATTGACAAAACGGAACGATTTTCGAACGCGCTATGCAACAGTAATGCAGTCTATGCGTTTCATGCGCAACTCGGAACGAACCCTGAGGTTACGAAGTATCTTTCTGCCCATGGTGAAAGGAAACAAGGTGTGCTCGGTAGAGGGATGCGCAGGACTGGAACAAGCGAGCGCTATGTTGGATATAATAGATATTCTTATATACGTGACCAATATCATCAATGTCTCCCCCGCTTGTTCCAACGCACTCATTGGTTATTAGAGAAGGATGCGCAAGAGCACACCTGTTTTCCTTCCACCATGTTTCCTGCCTGTGCCTCTATTATTTTGTTCTTTATATTTGTATTGTTTTATATTACTTTTATTATCTCCAGCCAGTACAATATGGAATCAATCTGAAACAAACTTATTTCTAGGCTTTTTCTTTCCTCGTGTCGAAAAGAAAGTTTAGAAAGGCAAAAAAACTGGGAACTGCCACTTTTTTTTCAAAAGTTTGACAAATAATCGTTACTTTACTTTTCTTTTTCAAAAAAATCTGGGGTTGCCGCCCTCCTAGCTTTGAAAATATAACGGTTTTGAATTATTTTGAATTTTTTGACCTTGAAGATGACCTTCAAAAAATCTAAAACAATTTGGGTATATTTTGGTGTATGGCCCCTTTATACCCAAATTTTTTCAGATATTTCGACCTCGGCGTTCCCGAGATAGAAGGCAAAATAACCTAAAAAATACAGTTTTTCGCATTTTTGAAGACGGCGCACCTACAGAAACTTAAAAAAATCGGTATATTTAGAACAAATTAGAATACGTATTTAAAAAAAAATAAAATTTGATGTATGGTTTTTTGTTGTTTAATGTATAATGATTTAAAATTTTTCGGAATTTTTTTTACCTTGAAGATGACCTTGAGAAAATCTGAAAAAATTTAGGTATATTTTGGTGTATGTTTCCTATATATACTCAAATTTTTACAGATTTTTTTAGCAGGAGGTTTTCGAGAAAAAAATTAATGTACAAGAAAAGGGGTTTTTAGCCACCCTAGAAAGGAGAGGGAGGAGGGGGAGGCGGGCAGGGTGATAGAAGTTATTCTTTTTAGTTTAAAATAAGTTCCAATAGGTTTTTTTCGAAAAGCGAAGTGAGGGCATTTCGACTATTATAATGGGATATACCCTTTAATAATTAATTGAAAGCTTCAAAAAATGAAAGAGAGAACTATACATATAACTCATTATATACGAAATTTTTAATATGCCTATTATCTCTTTGATTACAAAGGTAAATTCTCAACTCTCTCTCTCTCCCTCTCCCCCTCTCTCCCCCCCTCTCTTCCCTCTTTCTGTCTGTGTCTTCTACTTTTTCCCTCTCGTTCGTCATCTTTAACTTTGTCAAACACATCTAATCACGGAGAACAAAAATTATGAAGAAACACGCTATCACAATATTAATCGTCGACGAGTTACGTACAATATAAGTCTAATTATTATTTTAAGGCTTGCCTCTCTCTCTCTCTCTCTCTCTCTCTCTCTCTCTCTCTCTCTCTCTCCTCTCTCTCTCTCTCTTCTCTTCTCTATAAAAAATTATTGTTTATGTTTGCTAGTTCTTACAGATATTTTTATGTCGTTATCTTGCCATTTTGTATCTTTGCCCTTCGCCTATGCTTGGGCATATTAATATATATATCAATCAAATATCTCTTCTTCTTCTTATTCTTCTTCTTTTCCTTTCTCTCTGTCCCTCTCGACTTTTCTTCTTTTTCTTTATTTGTCATCCTCAACTTTGTCATATCTAATTACAGAGAACAAAAAAATTACTAACACACAATTACTAACACACAATTACTATCACCATCTTTATATCGTCGACGATTTACGCACAATATAAGTTTAATTATTTTTTTAAAAACTTACTTCTTTCGGTTGTTCCCTCCATCTTTCTCTCTTTTTTTCTTTGTCTCCTTCTTTGTCTCTTGTTCATCATCTTTAACTTTGTAATATCTAATCACAAGAATGAAAAAATTACGAACGAACGCTCTATCATCATCTTCATCATAGACGTTTACGTATCAATATAAGGTTCAATTATTATTTTAAGGGCTTACATCTCACTTTTTCTCCCTGTCTATTCTCTTTCTTTCTCTTTCAATTTGCACACACTGTCTGCACTGGAGCGCACACGTGCGTATATATGCTGTCTCTTTCAATATTCCAACGTCATCAGGTTTCAAGATTGCCGGCCATGCATATATTTTCTCTCCTCTTTTATACGTATCTTTATAATACCTTATATAGTAGTAATTTTACTACTGTTGTATGCACAAAACATTTGTACACAAAACACATTGTTAGCAACATTTATGAAAACCGTTAATAACTGAAATAAGAAGATAACACAAAGTATCTTATGTAAAATAATAAAATACTAAAAATTATAATAAAAACATTATATAGAATTTATCTAAAACTTATCTGAAATTTTTCGATGACAACCGTTAACAGACGCGCGCTGCGCGCGCGTTATTTAGCTTTTTAAATTTTATACTTTTTATTATAACTTAACTTTTAACTACTATTATTTGATTTTTACTACGTTACACTATTATACTCACACGACAATACGCTAACGTTCAAACTGTCAAAACACACTCCGCGATGACAGTCCCTCACGGGATGAAGCAAGCTACGGCGCGGCAATCAATCGAGATAACCAATCAGCATCGCGGGTAAAAAGGCAACAATAAATTCGACTATCGACTTAACACGCCTTTTTTAAGAGTGGATTACGAGCGAGAAGGGATGTATGAGCAGGATGGCCATCTTGTTGAAAGATAATATTTGGTAATACAGCCAATGGAACATCTTCTAATAAATTAGGTAATGTTTCCTCCAGGAAAGCGGAATAAACTTCTGCTGTGACGTTAATATTTTCCGAAAAGAAATACGGCCCGATAACTTGATTATCTAAAATTCCCATCCAGACATTAAGGGGGTAGTCCTCTAAATAATTTTTTTTTTTGACAAATTTTTTTTTTCGCTTGACGAAGCCCTCCACGTCAACCTCGAAGGGATGCTGTATGGGCCAGGCATTGCTGACTAGAGGTATGTTGAACTAAACTGCAAAAAATGTAATCCGAAACTTCAAACGCGTTTTTCTCGAAACGGTTGTTTTTGAAATCAGTGGCCGGCATAACGTTTTATCGACACATACGATTTTGATCGGACTTTGCGTTTCGCATTCTCAATTGAATTATCTAGTCCCCTACGTAGCCGTTTTTGGATCCCTTGAAAAATCTGTGCTCGGTGCACGTTTCTGTACCGATTTTTAGGCTGAAAAATAACGTTTTTTTTTTAACACGTCATCATTTTTCATTTTGTTTTTTTTTTTTCAATTCTCCTACGTAGGGGACTGGATTTAGCATTTGACAATAACTTAAAAACATTTATTTTGTTGCAAAACCAATCGGAAGACCCCCAGGCCGGCCACCGAAAATGGGCGTTTCCAGGACAAGGGGTGCTTTCACCTCGTGCAGCGGTCACGGGAAGCGGCCGATGGAGTAAAAAAAAATTATGCCCGAAAGCTATTTATATGATTAATAAATGGATACACTCAAATTTGTCATTCCCTTTTATTTTAGTATTAAAAAAAAATACCGAAAAACACCTATTTTTCAGCCATATTTAGAGGACTACCCCCTTAATATGGAATTGGCCCTGGATGTGTGTTTCCTTTCGGCAATGAGGATTTTCCTCCGCATAATGATGTTCATTATGTCTGTTTATGTCTGATAATGGAGCGTATTAATTGTTATTAATTTTTTATTAACCATTTATTCTCTCGCGGTCGATAGCAAAGAAATTACTAACACACAATTACTTAGGGAAAATTTTTAGGGAATTACGTTCTTGTGATAACAAAACAATTCAGCAAGTATCTACGACAAGACGCGGTTTCCTTTAATTGTTATTATATTTTTATTAATAATTTATTCTGCAGCGACCGATAGCAAAGAACGATTCTCTCGTCTTGACGCAAATACTTGCTGAATCGTTTTGTTATCGCAAGAACGTGATTGCCTAAAAATTTGGAGAAAATCGCTCTTTGCTGTCGATCGCGAGAGAATAAATGGTTAATAAAAAATTAATAACAATTAATACGCTCCATTATCAGACATAAACAGACATAATGAACATCATTATGCGGAGGAAAATCCTCATTGCCGAAAGGAAACACACATCCAGGGCCAATTCCATATTAATGTCTGGATGGGAATTTTAGCAGCATGGAAGATAAGGAAAACGTGAGCAAAATGAAAGTGAAGAGAAAAGAAGCGACATTTAGGAGAAGAAACGAAAAGAGGAAGAGAAACGTAAACAGGAAGAAGAGCAAAAGAAAAGAAGGGAGAAAGCGTAAAGAGGAAGAGAAAAAGCGTGAAGAAAGGAGAAAGCAGGAGGAGGAGAACTTAAAGAGGAAGTAGGAAGAAGAGAAGAGAAAGCGGGGAGAGTTTAAAAACTAGAAGAAAAACAGAAGAAAGAGGAGGAAAAGAAGAAGAAATTTGAGGAAAAGCTAAAAAGACAGGAAGAAGAGAGACTCAGGAAAGAGGCAGAGGCGCGACGGCGGGCGAAAATGAGGTCTGAGGTATGACGAAATAACAGAGAAAGTCAGCCACATTTCAGAAGCTGATCTCGATGAAGAAGGAGTAGCAGCATGGAAGATAAGAAAAACGTGTGCAAAAGGAAAGTGAAGAGAAAAAGAAGCCACATTTCAGAAGTTGATCTCGATGAAAAAGGAGTAGCAGCATGGAAGATAAGGTAAACGTGAGCAAAAGGAAAGGAAGAGAAAAAGAAGGTAACAAGAACATCTAGAAGAATGATAAATAAAGAAGGTTATGGACACGAGAAGGAAGAAACATAATAAAAATATTCGAGAAGCGACGCATAGATGATAGTAGTAAGAAAAAAGAGAGAGGAAAATTGAGAGAAGACAGAAACTCGAAGTATAGAAGTATTAGCAGTAAATGGCAAAGATATGGAGAAACAAAATGACGCAGTGGATAGAAGAGAAAATATAAGTCAAAGCAGGATCAAGTTTTACCAAGGAGGAAGAGGAACAACGGCGAAGAGAGATAAAGAAAGAGAGAAAGAGAGTACTTGCTCGGCAGTCAGGGTGTGCTCAAACCAGGGCCCCTGACATAACTTCTTTAAAGAAAGAGAGTAGAATGTAAAACATAGAAAGAGGGGTAGAATAATGCGTGTTTATTTAGGTTGCAGGTAGGAGAGAGAGAAAGGAAGCCAAAAAAGGAGTAGCCGGACAGATGGGATGGAAGCAGGAAGGATGGATGAGAGGAGGTTATGAGGAATATTCAGAGGAACCGACAAAGATGGAAGGGAGCCAGGAGGAAGGAAAGGAAGGAAGTCTGAAGAGAAGGCCGGGGGAGTAGTAAGGAGAAGGGAGGGTGGGTGTAAGCATGTGAGGTCGCCCAATGGCCAGGATTTGAAGGGGACAAATGAAAGTTGTAAAGGTTTGGTTAAAAACGCCTTGTAAAGCCGCGAGGCGCACAATAAAATAATTGATTGATTGAATTGATTGATTGATATTCCTATTGATAAATAAAATTAGACTAAAATCAAATTTTTAAAACTGTAAGTATTAATATCACAACATAGATACTGATTCGTATAATTTTTATATAGCCACAGATTTTTGAAATATATATGATAATATTATCATGATATTTTTACAAATGCGTTTGCAGAAACTGCCATGGGCACTCCTTTACGAGGCCTCGGTGATTTCCAGCAGCAGTATCAAGAAGCGGTACATCGGATGGGCGAACTTTTTATTTACAGGTATAATAATTCATGTTTTATTAGCTATAAATAACTGTATATCCATATTCTGTCTTAATTAATTACAATTAATTAAAATATGAATTCGTATTGTATAATTATATGAACAGGTAAGTTAATAATACAATGGTTATTGTAAAGGTAAATTATCACTTTCGTTAATTAGAAATGTATGAATTACGTGTATGTTAAATTATCTATTTAAAAATAAATAGAAATTTTAAAAATAAATAGTTAAGAGGTGTAATAGGTTTGTACTATATATAACATTTTGCATATGTCTCTAGCATAATTTTATTAGTGTTTTAATGTATTCTTTTTTACATAGTTACTGAAATAAAACTAATTGTAAAAGTATACAAAGAGCTTTAAAGAAATGTTTTCCAAATTTACATTATTATGTTCTTAAAGTAACATGCCTAACATTTAAATTATTTAGACTATTTAGGCAATGGCTGTACAGCGATTGGATATTCTCGTTGACGTCGAAAGGTAGAGAGCACACAAAAGAAGATATTGAAGATATTACATGGATTTACTAAACGAGTACGCAAAAATGCTACTTAATATTATATTTAGACAATATCTATTTAGAATTATTATATAATATCTATTAGAGCAATCTCAAAATTCCCGAAAAAACGCCTGGGTAAACCAAGGGATGATGTCGCTGATCGGTAAGTGAAATATCGGAAAAGCGGAAATGACTCAATAGTGTGAAACTCGAGTAGAAAAAGACCGGTTACGACATGTTTAATCCACGAAAACATTTATGCGGTCCGATTTGAAATTAGAGGCATTTAGTTATGATTCAAATTACGAATATCAATTTCATCCGAGTGTAATAATTGAGAAAATGGATGCAATATGTGATCATTGTCAAGTAAAAAAAGTTTAAAACTTAAGCACCTAGAATGTGTTATTCATGCAGAAAAGTTAAACTACCGTCTTTAAATCAACCACCCGACACACTCCTTATGTTTGTCCACAATAAGAATATTGAAACACATATGAAGTCGTTTCAAGAAAAACGACTCCCGGGCGAAGCCCGGGTAACCAGCTAGTTAGATATATTATTGTTTTTATATATATTTATATACTTCGCCTAGTGTATAGTATATAAATTTGCGTTAAAATTTGTAACTTATAAAATTCTATACAAAAAACGTTTTATACTTTTTTTCTCAGGATCAATCATTTTCGTGTCGTACATTTTATAAAGTTTCAAGTTTTATACATCTCACATACTTGTTTTGCGCCAAAAAACGTCATCTGGAATACCATGTTATATTGTCTAATGTTATTTAAAAAGTCTTTTGATAATGGGTGTAACCCTAATAAAAGGTCTTTAATCGGTTGAGGTGGTTCTAAAATTTCTGGAAGCATTATCTTCCCACCGTCACAACAAAAACCGTTTCGTTCTTCAAGCCATTTTTTCGCATGGCAGTTTGCACATACTTTATTACCTATTTGTATATCCGTTTCTTTTGCATAATCAATGTTCGGATCATATAAAAACGCGGATCTTGATTTGCTTAAATTAATGCAATTTCGTTTTCTGTACTTAGCGGCACGTTCACGTTGTTCATTAAGTCGCTGCACCCTTTCCACAGCTTGTCGAGAAGAATATACTAATCTCTTTTGAGACAACCGAGCTTCTCGTGCTTCTTCTGTTTCATTAAGCCTATTTAAACACGGAGAAAAAGTTACGGTTGCTACAACAGAATAATAATGTTAATTTTCGCCCATCCATACAAAAGGGTTATGGAAATTATAGTATTCTGGAAGTGACCTATATGGTTGCCCTAACCTTAGTGAGAGTAGCTACTATATGGATGTTGCAACCATAATATATGGATGTTACAACCATAATGAACAAATATTCACCCGACAAAAAAAATTATTTATTTCGAAATTTTATTACTATTTTTTAACTAAATTTGTTTCTTAAGATGCAGTCTATGATTATAAATATTTTCTCGTATTTGAAAAAATACACTTACCTTGGTGGGATTCGAACTCGGGACCTCTGGATCGTGAGCCAACTGCCTTACGTGGTAGACTACTTCTTAATTTAATGTAAGTGTTATATATAGTCTACATATGTACCAGCGCAAATATATAATTTTTCAAAAATCATCTTAAGAAACAAATTCAGTTTAAAAAGAGTAATAAAATTTTGAATTGGATATATGATATAATATTTCTTAATATCGGGTGAATGTCAGAAACCAGTGTCGGCTCATTACGAAATTTTGTGTTCGTAAATATATTTATGAAAAAAGTATATTTATAAAGTTAAAACATCCTTATCAAATCCACTTTATTCTATGCAGAAATTCTTTTGCGCGCGCAATGGAACTAAACTCTCAATCATGCAGTGATTCAGTGCTTTACCGTGCAGCTATATCTTATGGATCTCTCAACCATAATATTTGTGCTGCAGACCACATAAGAGAGATAGCAATAATCCTTTGGTTGAGGCAACCATATACGAGGGTATTGTAACCGAATGTCACGTATCGTAAGAACTATGGTTATGAAAACTGTATAAATGAGCATATCTTAACAGCTACATTCAATGTAATATCAATTTAACTTGAATTCACATACATTTCTTTTTCAATCATAGAGAATGTTGTTGTAACAACCGTAGCAATTTTCTCCGTGAATGTATACGTCTGGCATCGGAATTTTTTCTAGACAGCTGTGATTTTTTTTAGGCATTTCAAATTTTAAAGAATGATTTCAAGTAATTATAAAAATTAATAATTTAAATTATACGAAATAATAATCTAAGAGAGAGACTGAAATTTTAATTTTGCTTATCTACCTTTATGAACAACGGTTCCAAGAATACTGAAAACTTCAACAGATCACGGATACATTATTGTATCCCTGACTTACCGTATCATCTATTAATGGCAGATTCCTGAGATCTTTTGTAGACATTTATGCATTTCGAATTTTAAAGCATAATTTCAAGTAATTATAAAAATTAATAATTTAAATTGTACGAAATAATAATCTAATAAGAGGGAGACTGAAATATTAATTTTGCTTATCTACCTTTATGAACAACGGTTCCAAGAATACTGAAGACTTCAACAGATCAAGGATACATTATTATATCCCTGCCCACTCGGCATGTAATATTTCAGAAACATTTCTGCAAAATTCCATTTGAAATATTACACCTTTCATCAATATTTCAGAAATATTTCACGACCGTTTCTGCAACATTTCTGCAATGTTTCAATCGGCACAATTATTTCAAATGCAACTTTGCTGCAACTTTGCTGAAAGATTTCGGCAATATTTCTGAAATATTTCTTAAATATATCTACGAAATATTGCAGAAACACTTCAGATATTTCAAATACATTTTACACTGAGAAAAATGTTTTGTATTAGCAAACAAAATTTTGTTACTGACGCAAAAACTATTTGTTGATATGTGAAAAATGAAATATTTTGTTACCGTAACAAAAAAAAATATATTAAGCCATGTGCGTATAGCCGCCGCGCATTTATCCGAAGAAATCCACTCTCTCAGCCGGTCACCCATCCAAGTAGTATACCGGCGCCTTGTTGCTTGACATCGATGATCGAACAGGGTAGTGGTGATCCTCTGACTCTGGCGCTCCTTTCTTTCTTATACTTGCTTATTTTGGTGAGCATAAAGCTATCGCATAAAAATAAACAATACAGATATACGAATAAATCTTTTTTGCCAGTCAG
The DNA here is from genome assembly GCF_030848795.1 of Temnothorax nylanderi. Lineage (NCBI taxonomy): Eukaryota > Metazoa > Arthropoda > Insecta > Hymenoptera > Formicidae > Temnothorax > Temnothorax nylanderi. The sequence continues at coordinate 434,238 of NW_027249174.1, read as the reverse complement.
CGTCGAATATTATTTTATATTAAATATTATTAAATATTATATTTTATATTAAAAATGCCATATGACAAAATTTGGAATATTAAAAAATTCTTAATAAAAGAGAAAAAATGCAATAAAATGCAATATTATATAACAATAAATTTAATTTTTTATAAGTTCTAAAGTCTGTCAGCAATTTTTCGGAAATATTACAAATGCAATGTTGTATGTGAAACATTCAAAAATATAACGCATGCAATGTAAACGTAATAATAGTTTTATCATGTATCAGAAATGTTTCTAAACCATTACATCTGCAATATTTCTTCTGCAATATTGTAGAAATTCACTGCCTGCAATTCAATTTTTCATTATCTACGCAATCTTTCAGAAATTTTTCAGAAATATTTTAAATGCAATGTTGCGTTTGATATGTTACAGAAATATTACTCGTGCAATGCAAACGTAATATTACTTTTATAATGTTTCAGAAATATTTCTGAAATATTGCATCTGCTACTTTTTTTTGCAATATTACAGAAACTTACAAATATTGTAAACAACTTTCTGAAAGATTTCAGAAATATTGTTAATGCAATATTATAAAAAACATGATGCAGGTACATTTCTGAAATATTTCAGATGCATAGTTACAAATGAAATGTTAACGAAATATTTCTGCACCATTTCTGAATATTTCAATATTTCAGCAACATAACATGCCGAGTGGGTGACTTACCGTATCTCCTATTAATAACAGGTTCCTGAGATCTTTTGTAGGCAAAAATCCTAATACCAAAATGAGTGGCTGCTATAATTTTTTAACCAAAAAGATTCAAAATTCACCAATCTGCTTGTCACAATTTCGCCTTCTCAGGAACATCACATGTCGAAAGAGCTTTACCACAACACTTTACTCAGTTCGAATAGAAATACTTGAACTTATTATTCACTTTATTTCTTTCTATACTGTTCGTATAGCCGACAAATATTCATACACGGAAAAAACGGTATGGTTGCCACATCCAAAGAAATAGTAAGATTTGGAGCAAGAATATCTGTGGTGGTCACACCCACATTGATGGATCACTATACACTATATATGGTTGGGACAACCATAGAGAATTGATACTAGCGCTGGTGCGGTGGTGCGGCAACTATGATATAGTTAAGACACCACATCAATATGGGTGTGACAACCACCAGATATTCTTGCGCCAAATCTTACTATTTCTTTGGATGTGGCAACCATACCGTTTTTTCCGTGTAATAATTTCTAAATTGTCTTACGAAAACACGAAATGTCTCGAAATGCAAAGCATTCATATAAAACGTGTCGCCGACAAATGACGTTTCTCATGTACTAAGAAAATCAATACAATCAGTACGAAGTTTGATGTATTGATTTTCCATAAAAACTGTTTGTGAAATTACTAAGCTGACCTGCTATCAATTCACTCTCTTGTCATTATAAGCTGCTGGTTTCACATATTATATGTCATTTTGATTTTTATAAAGAAAGAACCCTTTTATCGATCATCGCCAAATTCAATACCAACCTTCCTTTAATGATATAATATATCTATATAAAATTACACACGGAGAAAATTGCTACGGTTGTTACAACAACATTCTCTATGATTGAAAAAGAAATGTATGTGAATTCAAGTTAAATTGATATTACATTGAATGTAGCTGTTAAGATATGCTCATTTATACAGTTTTCATAACCGTAGTTCTTACGATACGTGACATTCGGTTACAATACCCTCGTATATGGTTGCCTCAACCAAAGGATTATTGCTATCTCTCTTATGTGGTCTGCAGCACAAGTATTATGGTTGAGAGATCCATAAGATATAGCTGCACGGTACAGCACTGAATCACTGCATGATTGAGAGTTTAGTTCCATTGCGCGCGCAAAAGAATTTCTGCATAGAATAAAGTGGATTTGATAAGGATGTTTTAACTTTATAAATATACTTTTTTCATAAATATATTTACGAACACAAAATTTCGTAATGAGCCGACACTGGTTTCTGACATTCACCCGACATTAAGAAATATTATATCATATATCTAATTCAAAATTTTATTACTCTTTTTAAACTGAATTTGTTTCTTAAGATGATTTTTGAAAAATTATATATTTGCGCTGATTATGACATATGTAGACTATATATAACACTTACATTAAATTAAGAAGTAGTCTACCACGTAAGGCAGTTGGCTCACGATCCAGAGGTCCCGAGTTCGAATCCCACCAAGGTAAGTGTATTTTTTCAAATACGAAAAAATATTTATAATCATAGATGCATCTTAAGAAACAAATTTAGTTAAAAAATAGTAATAAAATTTCGAAATAAATAATTTTTTTTGTCGGGTGAATATTTGTTCATTATGGTTGTAACATCCATATATTATGGTTGCAACATCCATATAGTAGCTACCCTCACTAAGGTTAGGGCAACCATATAGGTCACTTCCAGAGTACTATGGTTTCCATAACCCTTTTGTATGGATGGGCGAAAATTAACATTATTATTCTGTTGTAGCAACCGTAACTTTTTCTCCGTGCATGTATAACTTATACACTTTTCAAGCAGATATCGGTAACGCCTTCACCGATCCTCGCCAAATTCAATAACAATCTTCCTTAAATAATACTGTATCCATCAAATAACTTATACATTTTTTAAGCAGAAATCGGTAACCCCTCCACCGATCCTCGCCAAATTCGAAACAACCTTCCTTTAATGATACTCTATATAAGATGACAAATATGACATGTATAACTTACACACTTTTTAAGCAAAAATCGGCAACCCTTTCACCGATTCTCGCCAAATTCAATATAATAATATTCTATCCATAAAAAAAAAATTAGCTCGATATCTCAAAATTTGCAGAAATCAGAACAATTACGTAAATTTTTTTAGACAGAAATCGGTAACCCCTTTATTAGGAAATTCTACCCCTGTTTTATATACAATTCTTTAAGATTCGGTCAATTATTTCCCGAAAAATTGGAAAATTTTCGGATACCGGTACCAATAAAGATCGGTAACGAAAAACTATACAGTTTATAGCACTCCCCGGGAAATTCTACCCCTGTTTTATATACAATTCTTTTCGGTCAATTATTTCCCGAAAAATTGGAAAAATTTCGGATACCGGTTCCAAAAAAGATCGGTAACGAAAAATTATACACTTCATATCACTCCCCGGAAAATTCTACCCCTGTTTCATATATAATTCTTTGAGATTCCGTCAATTATTTCCCGAAAAATTGAAGAAATTAGAAAAACCGGTTTCCAGAAGATCGGTAACAAAAAACTATACACCCTATAGCACTCCCCGGGAAATTCTACCCCTGCTTCATATACAATACTTTCAAAATCGGTCCAATAGTTTCTAAGATTACACCGAACAACAGTACAAACTTTTCCCCTTTATATAATAGTAGAGATACTTATAGTTTAAATTCTTAACGTAGTCAAGTTTATGTAATGGAAACGTCACAGAAGAATTGAGCTGTTAATTTAATACAGACATATTTACATATTTCGATTTAGTACGAAGACGGCTTGCAATGTTGGATCTTCTAATAGCGGCATCTCGTGACGGTCTTATGACGGATTCAGATATTAGGGAGGAAGTTGACACTTTTATGTTTGAGGTATATAATTTCTTTTGTAATCTTTCTTATTCATTATTTGATTTATCGATACATGATACATTGTATACGATTATAGGGTCATGATACTACAACGATGGGTCTGTGCTTCATTTCGGCACTATTAGCTGAGCATAAGGACATTCAGGTATCTATCGTCAAATGTAAATTGCTATTACAAGACAAAGAAATTAATTGATTCCAAAAGTTATTTATTAACCTTCCGTCTGTATACGTGAGTCTACGGCGTCCGAGCCAAAATGAGATTTGCTTATAACTATAAAACTTACGAGCCTTCCAGATAATATTAAATTAACGATGTTTATCGAAATGATTATAAAAACTTCAGTATAAACAGAGGTTTCTTGAATTTTTTCAGATTTTTAAAAATACTTTAGAGAAAAATGGCGTCCAACGTGATAGACCCACGTACAGACGGACGATTAAATATGAATCAATATCTAACTTTTTAAATGTTTTTTAAGTGTGTATATGTGTATATGTACACAATTTGCTTTTTTGAATTAATAGATGTATAGAAAATATTCGCACGCACACGCTTAAGCGTACGCACATATTTCGGCGAAACTTCCGAAAACGTCCGTGCTCAGATTTAGGTAAAACTTTGTGAATAGGTTCCTTTTAGATAAAAAAGACATATACCAAAAGGATTTTTTGCGACTCCAAAGTTTAGCAACTTTTTTAACATTTTTAACTTGATGCCTCCGCGCATACATTTTCCACGTGAAACAAACCAAAACAGCTCTCAAGTAATGTAAACAACCATAAAGTCATACCCGTCCATGAAGTCATAACATAAACATCATTGGCGAAACTTCAGAAAATTAGAAACGTTGTAAACTACGATGCATAGTTTTCGAGATATCAATTTATATAATCTATCACATAGTATAATAATATACACAGAATTAGCAGTGAGAGAAAGAGAGAGAGAAACAGTACACACGTAAGCGAGGGAAGGGCTACCGCACCTCCCCCGAAAGCAGGGGGGGGGGGGTGTGGGTGAACCTCGGTTTGCGTGGAAAATGTATGCGCGGAGGCAGCAAGTTAAAAATGTTAAAAAAGTTGCTAAACTTTGGAGTCGCAAAAAAATTCTTTTGGTACATGTCTTTTTTATCTAAAAGGAACCTATTCACAAAGTTTCAACTAAATCGGAGCACGGACGTTTTCGGAAGAACAGCCCATATTTCAAATATTCTTTTATATCCTAAGTAATTTATATACACATATTTCAAATGAATAAATCAAAACATTTGTGAAATACAAATATGTCATTAGACTCGTGAAAATGTCAACAAATTAATAAACAGCTATACGAGTCAGGCGCGGTACGTGGTGCGCAAGTAAATAAATTAATAGGGACAGAAGTAACGAATTACAATGTATATAATATACAATGTATATAATATACATATACATCTATTCCAACTTAATAAACTGCGCGCCAATCATTTGTAAAATAAATATTTCATAGATATATTTGTTTCCACGTATAAACATCACAATAACAAGAGAAGCCTTTTAATTAACAATGATGATACAGGATCGTGTCAGGAACGAAGTCGATACTGCCTTGCAAGAGAATGAGCAGAAGTTTACTATGAAATTATTGCAAAACCTACCATATTTGGACAGATGTATAAAGGAAGCATTGCGCTTATATCCCAGCGTGTTTGCAATATCACATTGCTGGGGAAGACGTAAAATTACGTATGCATCTAATCAATTTTTTTCTTGTATAAATTTTTAAATAATTACGCAACATGTCATCAAATACGCATAAAAGGCAACATTCCCATATATTTCAAAGATTTAAAAATTTGTATTTTTTATTGATAAGTTTTTTCTATAATATTTTAAAATTTTATGTACAAAGCTTTATCTAATACAGCATATATACAATATTTTCAGAAAATAATGTTAAGCAAGTAGTGCTTAGTAAAATTTGAATAATAATTACATTATATTTTTTATCTTGCAAATTATAGGCAACTATTAACTATTCCTACGTTGTATTATATGTATATTCAATTTTAAAATTTTAATACAGCTTAAATTATTTTTTTAAGTCTTAATTGTTGTACGATATGCTTTTTAGAGTCATATTTGGTACCTGCTGGAACATTCTTGCATCTTAACATTTACGGAGTCCACAGAGATCCCAATTTTTGGTCAAATCCAGAAGTATTTGATCCTGATAGATTCTTGCCTGAGAAGATCCGACATCGTCATCCTTATTCGTATTTACCATACAGTGCAGGACCACGTAATTGCATCGGTAAGCTGTATTTTTTATATCCTAATGTGTAATACCATGTTATATTAACAGATTACGATATGCACCAAATTGTAGGTCAACGATTTGCTATGCTGGAAATGAAGGCCATGATAGCTCCTCTGGTACACAATTTCTATTTGGAGCCCATTGATTATTTAAAAAACCTTCGGCCGAAGCTTGATTTGGTAATTCGCGTTGATCAACTTCGTGTAAAATTTATCCCTGTCTGTAAAACGAATTTAAGCCTTTGAAGCAAATACCGAGTTAATGAACATCGTAGAAGGCAAAGGAAAGGTTTTATTTGCTTACAAAATAATTATCAATAGCGTCGTAATAGTAACACTTTGCACACGTGTCGTTATCGGTCACAACATTAAAATAAAAATGAAATGTAACAAATATATCAATAACATATAAATTATTTTACAATATAGTCAATAATAATATACATTATATACAAAATGTTTCTATAATTTTATTATTTTATATGTGCAATATATATATAGTCATGTATTTGCAGTGCATTTGTGTGTAATATGGTAATGTAACTTCCCAGACAGCACAGGATATCCTATGGATGTCTGTTTTATGTCCATTTCTTCTCAGGATGTCGATGGACCTTATAAAGATATCCATAGGATATACATTTGTGGATACTGTAGGAATATCCCAAAATGGACAAGTTTGTATATCCATATGCTATCTTTCTATGCCAACGCCATCTGCATGTAATTCTGATCCCGATCTCTTTCTGTTTCCTTCTATGGCCGGGCAAATCGGGATCTCATGTCGATCACGTCGAAAATTATACGTTATTTATATCAAAGGTAATCCTTTTTTTTACACCTAAAAATCGTATTGTGTGCCATTGGCTTTATATCATTATAATGATATATAAGAGTTAGATCCTTTTAATCTATTAAAATTTATATATATGCAGTTTCCACAATCAAGATCGAATAACCTCAATCATGGCATGAAACAATTAATTACTATGTTTACACGAGCGTTACTTCTGTAGTAACTTGATAATTTCTCTTCGTAAACGGGGTTTTGTAGTAAACTTATAATTCACTCCGGGTAAATGAGTAAATTACTACAAAAGTAACGCTATCACGTTACCTAACCTAACCTAAACGTAGTAAATTTTGCAGTTTAATTAGGAATATTTTGTACCACCACATCTGCGTTGCTCTCTTGATGAACAACATCAAATATGTAATTAAAACGCATAAGTAGTCTAAATTTGTCTGAAAATGGATTTATATTTGTAAATTTTTATGTGTATTGTCGGTGCTTTATACAGGGTATCTCTAAAGTTTGACCCAGAGTCCTGGATCTCGGAAACGGCTTTAGATATGGAAAAATGTTTCAGATAAAAGTTGTAGGATATAAACGGGGGGCAGATGATGAAAATATAGACTTGACCTCGAATGATCTTTTCAAGGCCAAGTCAATGTGATCAAAGTTTTTTTTACATGGAACCCCATTTTTTATTACATATTCTTGTAGCCCTTGTCGAGACGTTTTCAAAACACTATAATAAAGCTCTCTTTCATTAAGGACTTCCTGAGATATTTTAAATTTTGTTATGCTATTTTTAATATAAAATATGAAATATCTCGTAAAATATTTATTTTTCGATGACTTTACCTTAATACTTTTTTACATAGAATAATAAAAAGAATTGAATAATAATATTAATTTTTACATTTTGCAATATTGCAAAATTAAATATTTCTACAAAATACAATTAAATAATTTTTTTTACAAAAATCGATTTCTTTTATTATTCTGCGTATAAAAATATAAAGTCATCGAAAAGTGAATACTTTGCGAGATATTTTATATTTTATATTAAAAATATCATAACAAAATTTAAAATATCCCAGGAAATTCTTAATAAAAGAGAGCTTCATTATAGTATTTTGAAAATGTCTTGACAAGGGCAAGAATATGCAATAAAAAATGGAATATTCTATTTAAGGGGTAACGCCACTCTAGAGTCCCAAAAAAGCCAATTTTTGATAATTTTTTTCAGAAATACAATAATCATAAATGAAAATCGGTTTAATTCTATTTATTATCTATATATTGAGACCGGCGTTAAAATCTTTGACGAAAGTCGATAATTAATTTTGCGTGTAACGCCGACACCTGGCGCGGCCTGGGTCAAGGGCTGCCAGGGCTCTAGGAATTGACTAATATACTACGACAATTGGGCGCCAGTTAGTTTTGTGAGAACTAACAAACTCACGTTTATTAATCCGCGACTAATTATGAGACACTCAAGGGGAGTTCCGTCGGGGACCCAAGGAATGTTGCGAAAGTCAAAAGAAGAGAGATAGATAAGCTATACAAGCGTATTAATTTAATTAAACTTACGTACAGGTTATGTTACTGCTACCGTATACAGCGTACGGCCCGCTCACAATCTCTATATCACGTTGACAATTGTTCGGAACACTCGTACAACACAACGCTCTACAGTATTCTCAACTGGCAGACAAAATTACTCGGACTCTGCACGCCGAAGACCGACGAGCAAGTTCTCTAACGCTCTAATATGACAATGTATGATTCGGACTGTTCACGCCGAAGACCGACGAGAGAGTCTTCTTCGTCGATCTCTCGGTCGTCCTGCTACCACGCGACCACACCTTCGATCCTAGTCGTTATCGGTCGATATATTTCGTCGCGTGCGGCTACGCTATTGGCCCTTTGTCTCGGCGGTTTTCGGGTCTCGGCGCTCGCACAGCGCGGGCAATACGACGATCGGCAGCCCTATCGGATCGGTTATTACGTCGAGTGTCGATGTCGAGGGGAAGGATTATATTCTCCTGTCACACTCCCCTCCCTCGAACCTTGACATCGTGAATGAGATGTTCGGAAGGTCTCGTACGGGCCGTACCTTCGCCTTGCTGCTCCACTTATAGTCACCTGAAAATCTCCCTTTCACCCATAATTTATGGGTATGACATTTCTCATTGACTTTGGCAATTTGAGGAAGGGATGTTAGTAAGTGGGGCTGGAAATGGTACACTTATTATTTTGGTGACAAATGTATTTAAAGTCACGGTAGCCTAATTATGCTTTATAATCTTGTAATGCTTATTTGCTAAGTGAGACGAAAGAACACAACGGAAGACTTATCTATACTTATTTCGACGACCCTTCCTTAAATTAAATTTGACAAATTCACCGAAACAACGTAAATTAAACTTGTCAATAGTCACGGTGAATAATAAACTCGGCAAAACAAACATATGAAAACAGAATATTTAGAACAAAATGTTTAACATTGGTCGTCGAGGTCTTTATGAGGAGGGTAGCTTACGTCCTTTTCTTGTACTTGGTGGGTACTAAGACGTGGACTTCCTCCCCGTCTCGCATTTCCGGCCTCTCCCGCATGATCTCATCCAGCGCTTTCCTGTTGCGCGGTGCGCATACTGCTTGAATCGCAAGGAGGTTCTTTTCTACCGACAACTCTTTTGCTGATGGTGCAGCGGAGTTGGCGACGACCGGTGCGGAGAAAAGGGCGTTCTCCCGAATTAGGAAGGCGCGTACACGGTTTGGATAGTCCGTGGGGTCGTCGAATTTAGCCTTGACTCTCCTTTTCAGGGTCTCTGTGCCCTCGTTGACCAGGTATTGGTGGTCTTTGGGTATCAATGCTGTAGGCCAGGTTGCGTAATTGAGTCTCAACCAGTCGACGATGTCTCCGTACCGGATATTGCAGTCCGGGCATTCCGGGCAATAGAGGGACAAGTCCGTAGCGCATCCGGGGCACCGGTTGAGGGCGAGTTCGTGTTCTATCCCATGTGGGTAGACGCAGTCGTCGGTGTCGAATCCATCGGCCCCGCAAACTTGGCAGAATCCGGGACGATAGGGCAGTCTGCAATCTTTGAAATGATGCTCCTTTGAGCGGCAGTTGACGCATCCAGCGACGTGCTTTTTGCCTACGGAGGTGACGAAGGTTTGAGTGCCACGATCCACCTTAGTTGATTGCATGCGTTCGACTAGGAGTTTAGCCCGTTTAATAATGAGGTCTTTGAGCATGCCTTCGCTGATTATTCTACAATCGGCGAAATACAACGGCGTTTTCCCGCCCGTGGCATCGGGAAGTTCCGGGACGCCGAGTTCCTTCCGCACTTTGTCGAAGGACGGCATTTTTGCCAGTGGAAGTGGCATTACGGCTACCGAAGGGGCGACCAATGCCCTAGGATCGTCGGTTGTCTTCAACTCCCTTTTCCATTTCGACGATGTTTGCGAGGGATGATCCTTGCTGGGGATGCGGTTTCGTTTTATGTTTTCCGCACGGACTTCGGCAGCGGAAACCCTCGTTGGTTTTGTCAACTTGAGACGAGGAGGGGGAAGGGCCCGGATTTCCTTAAGTAAATTTTCGTTGGAGTAGCTCCTCCAAGCTCGGCGTGATTTCGTCGTCTCCGCCGTCCATGATGTTCTGTCGATTACAGATGAGTCCTGTCGAATGGCATGCAAAGTTTAAGAGTTGCGTAAACTCCGTCGAGGAACTTTCAAATCCGTTACATAATATTTGCCTATGACTTTATCAGTCTTGTCTGCCAGTTCGACGATCATTGGCCCGATTATTCGCTTTACAATTGCTGGGCTTAGGTAGCGGTGACCCAGTTTAGCTGAGTACCCTCCAGCTTTGTTACTCAGTTTTTTGTTCGGATAAAAAACTTCCGCGCCGATATTTAAGTCAAACCGTCTCATTCGGTCACGATTAGCCTTGGCAAGACGTTTGTCGGAGTATGATTTCAACTGATTTTCGACCTGATGTCGTAATTCGTCGAATTTACTCAGTTTTTTAACCCAGTATTTGACCAGGTCATCCGTTATCTCCTCATTACCGTCGACGAAACATCTCCGCTGGTTTATGTTTGCCTCTCGCGCGTAATTTAAGTAAAACGGCGTGACTCTACTACCGGCATGTGGTACCGTATTGTAAGCGAGTTGAAGTTTTGACAAATCTTTATCCCATTCGTTTTGACTATCTTTTATGAACGCGGCAATCATTGGTTTTATCGTCCTATTGACGCGTTCTACCGGATTTGCTTGAGGGTGCGCTAATGGGGTAGTGATGTGATTTATTTTCTTAGCTGTAAGAAATGCTTTGACGTCTTTGTTTACGTATTCAGTACCGTTATCTGTAATAATTGACTCGGGGATAATTCCCCATTTATCGAATACCGTCTCTAAGATTCTAACGACATTTTTACCGGTTTGCTTGCATACTGGGAACAGTTCGACAAATTTCGTATAGAGATCCTGCACGACAATTATGTATACATTCCTCTTCTTTGAACGAGTAAACGGCCCTACCGTATCGATTGACAATTGCGCCCACGGTGTGAGTAGGGGTCTTGTCATCAAAGGTCCTTTCAGTGGCCTTTGATTAAACTTGACCTTCATACACACGTCACAGTCCTCGACGAAGGATTTTACGTCCTGTGACATGCCTGGCCAGTAGTGGTTCTGTCGAATTCAATCGTATGTGCTATCTCTACCTAGGTGTCCTGCCTGTGGGGTTTCGTGATTTTCGCGTAAAATCTCGAGAACTTCCGCTGGTCTAACTACTCTTTTCCACGGATGTTCGTCATCGATCAGCATTTTCGCGTAGTCTGGTCTATGATAATATAACTCATCATTCTCGATCTTCCAATCCGCGAACCTATCGGGTTGTTTGCTTACGAGTTCGCGTTTTACATTATACCAATCTTTGTCACAGATAGTTGTTAACCTAGTTTGACTTTTAATTGTTTCCTCGACCGTTTTCTCCCACCCGAGAGGATCGACGTCAACATCGTACATGCGCGAAAGGGCGTCCGGCGCCTCGTTTGTTGTTCCGCGCCTATACTCGACTGTCATTTTATGCTGTAGGAGATAGATAGCCCACCTCGCTAGGCGGCCTACGGGGTTTTTTAATCCGTAGAGCCACTGTAAAGCCTGATGATCCGTGACGACTTTAAACGGCATGGCCTCCAAGTAACAACGCAATTTATCGACCGCCCAAACCACCGCCAGACACTCCTTCTCGGTAGTAGTATAGTGCAATTCCGCGCCTCTCAACGGTCGACTCAATACCTCGATTAAATTCTCTTTATCACCGTCAGGGTCTTTCTGTACTAGTATCGCGCCTAACCCGAAATCACTGGCATCTGTGTACAAAATAAAAGGTTGTCCCGGTATCGGCGTGTACAGTCGCGGCGCGTTGGCTAGTGCCGATTTAATTTCGTCAAACGATCTTTGTTCGACTTCCGTCCATTTCCACGGAACTTTCGGACTGGTTAGTTTATTCAACGGTCCCTGAACTCGGGCGATACTTTTCAGGTGACGATGGTACCAATTTACGAGACCGTTAAATTGTCGCAACTGCGTTCGATCTTTGGGAACCGGGAAGTCAAGAATTGGTTAAATTTTTTCTGGGTTTGGCCTCATACCAAACTCGTCGACTATATAACCCAAGAATTTCACTTCTTTACAGGCAAAACTACTTTTCTCACGATTGATCACGAGTTTTGCTTCGCGTAGAACCTCGAACAAAATTGATAATATTGCAAGATGTTCCTCAAGATTTTGACTAACTACAATCCAGTCATCTAAATACGCGAATACCTGATCCGCCCACTTATTCGGGAGATGTCTTTCGGCGATTTTTTCTTTAATTTTACGTTTTAATTGGTCCATCAGACTCTGGAAAGTAGACGGCGCGCCTGTTAACCCGTATGGCATTCTCAACCATTCCAACAATCCTTTACCCTCGACAACAAACGCAGTATATTTCCTACTTTCCTCGTCCATTGGAATTTGATGAAAAGCCTCACTCATGTCTAGGGTCGAGATTATTTTTGCTTGATGTAGCTGAGACAAAATTGACTTCATGTGTTGGAGTGGGTAAGCAGGTTTCGCCGTTTGACAATTCACGGGACGGTAGTCTATACAAAACCTCAGACCTCCGTTTGCTTTGGGAGCCACGACCGGTGAGCACGCCCAGTCACTATTGCTCCAAGTTATGAATCCCTTTTCTAACAACCTGTCGACTTCTTTGTTAATGAATTCGCGGATTGCTTCGCTACGTCGATACGGTTTCTGCCTGTGTGGGGTCGGGTCCGTTAGTTCGATTACGTGCTTTGTTAGATCTGTAACACCGGTGGATTCCCGATCAAACTTCGCGAATTCGGCGTCGAGGAAAGTTTTCAGTCTATTGGCATGTTCGTCTGTCAAAGCCGTTAAGTTTGTCGGTGTGACGAATCGGTGTAATATGGGGTAGGAGTATTTACTCCCCTCCAAAGTCCATTTTTTCGTCGTTGGATCAGTTTTGACCTTAAAGGACATCCAAAAGTCCATACCGAGAATCAAATCACTCGACAAATTTGGGAGGACACTAAACCATTGAGGGCCGTAAACGTCGCCTACGTCAATTATGAAAGACGTGCCCCCTTTAGTTTTGACGATTGTTCTATCACCGAGTCGTACTCCCTTTTCCGATGTCGAGTCCGTAGAAAGTTCCTTGACTTGAAAATTTTTTACTCGCTCGTAAGTTGTTTGATTTAGGTACGATCTCTCGCTACCACTATCTATTATTCCGCGAATTTTCTCACCAAAAATCGAGATCTCCACTGGTATTCTTACGACTTTAGTCGGTTCCGTAAGACCGTTGCCCGTACAAAAAATTCGACGCTGAGTTAAGCGATGGACAAGGTGCGGTGGTAACCCGATCGGTCGCCATTCTTTTAAATTGTCTAAATCTGACGAACTACTTTGTTTCGCGCTTCCAACGTCTGATGTCTCGTCAGTCGTCAACGTAGACAATTGAATCATTTCCGCGGGTTGTTCGTTCGAATTGACTGATTCCAGGTCGATTTCGTCCTCGGACCATTCCGAATCGCTTGAGAGCGTTTCTAATAAATCTAATGATACTGTCTCGCGATTAACGTTAGCCACGGTAACTGGAGGCTGACTCGGTGTAGATGTATCGGTGCGCGTTTCTAATCTATCCAGGGATTTTATCTGTTCTATATTAAATTTTGTTTTCTCTCCCTCAATCGGGCCTTCTGTGGCGGTAGCCTGAGGGGGGATTACTGCCGGCCCTGCTCGTTTCCCGACCGCGTTGGACAATCCCTATTCACGTGGCCTTTATTTAGACAAATATGACACAAGACTTGCCGCTCCGCGGTACAAAAACGCGCCGTGTGTCCCATCTCGCCACAGTTATAGCAGAGTATTTTAGTAAAGTCTCGGGCAGGCTTTGCTTGAGGAGCCGGTGGTTGTTCGTTTGGGGTGTCGGTTGACGATTTCGCGGCTTTCTTGAAGGTCGCTATATTTTTTTCAAGCCTCTGCTTTACTAATGTCTTTGTATTGTTTGCCGAATTATTTTCCTTTTTAACATTACGCGGTTTTGTTTGTATCGCCCTTAGCTCGGTTGCACTTTCCTCGTCGCTACTCCCGCCCCCGATAGACTGAATATCGGACTCGTCGGTGTCGTCCTGTAAGCACCCCAAATCCGACTTAGAGAATCTTCCGCGCGCTCCCTTTTGAGCCTCGACTGAACGATTGTATAGATAATTTCGCTCATTTAAGTAGTGCAAAAATTCGTCATAATCGCGAATAGATAGATTCAGGACTTCGAAAGTTAATCTTGGATTAAACTTGACAAGAATTTGTTTTAATTGTTCGCGAAATGACGGTGGACTCTGCATCCTTTCAAAGATAAGACGTGCTCGACAAGTAAATTCTGCTAAGGTTTCCCCCTTTTCAAACTTCAAGTTACAGACTTCTAGAAAGAGTGCTCCATCGTCCTTCTTCACTGCCCATTGAAAGCGGAAGGCGCGTGTGAAGTCTTTCCATGTTTGCCAACGTTGTTTATTTAACAGATACCAGGCTCTATACGGCCCCTCGAAAACGCTTGACAAACAAAAAACGAACAGATCCTTTCTTATCCCGCTCACGCTCAACTGATCTTTTAAAATCAGTAAGAATTTTTCCGGGTCTTTCTCTGTTTTGGGAAACGTGAGATTCCAATCCCTGACAATACGGCCGATTTTCATGGCCGATTCAAGTTCGCGATTGTACGCGGGTGAGTTATTTTCCCTACCCCCATACCGATTTGTTGACAAGGCATTCCTTCGAACTCGTGCGTGCTGATAACCGTCAGCTCCTCGAGTATTATCGTCGCTATCGTCCGATTCGCTACTACGCCACGATAGAACTCCCCTTCTAACTGATGGCGAACGTTGCTCGTGCCAGGATCTAAAGTTATGAGTACGAGTCTCACCGCGTTCTGTTTCAAATCTATTTTGCATTATTTGACGATATTCCTCGTTAGTTAAATTTTCTTGAGTTACTAATTCACCTTCGGGGGTCATCTCCGCGACTACGAGCCTAACCGGATTATTTGACAATCTATTAACTCGGCGATTGCTCTGTTCCGTATCCATAAATCGCGAATCTATTAAATTTTCTTCTCGAAAATTCACATGGCGAGTATCCCGTTCGACCGAACCTCTCAAATCTAAGGTATCCCCGTTCTGTAACAAACTACGTGCCCGTCTGGTTCCAGACGACCTGGGCCACGCAGTATCATTTAAATTATTCGATAGTCCCGCGCCGGCTGTATCTATTTTACGGTACGACACAGCTTGCGGATTATTAATTAACGTATTATTGTTATTACCGGGTAGCTCGATTACAGACGACCTAAGTCCATTGGTATTTCTCAAACTACTTGACAACCCGGTGTCAACTACAGGCGTATCGTTAGGGCTTGCCGAGGTTTTATTATTTAATTGATCAATCAACAATTTCATATTTCCCATTATTTCCGTCATTTTGCTCTCGAGTGCCTCGACTCGGCCTATTCTTACATCAAAACCGTCCAGCCTATTTGTTAAAGATCCTAATGTAGTTTCTATTCGCATCGATCGAAAATCTTCACTAGGGATTGGGGTTGCTCCACGCGAGCCCCTTCCCCTTCCCCCTGGGGTACCCCCTCTACCTATCATAGGGGAATGACCAATACTCAGTCTTGACATAATTCCCGCGTCCAAGCCAAGAGCGGCTAATCTGTCCCCCGCCCCCGCGCTTCGGACGGCCGACGCCTGAACGGGCTCGCTCAGTATATCGATACTAGCTACGTCTTCCCCTCCAACCGGTGCGGGAGACGTTTCGTCGATTGTCGCGAACGGAACCTGATCGTTTGACTGGTTTCTATTTTCCATATTCAAAGCTCTCGCACTCGACCTTGTCGTTCTCTTAGGCGGCGTATTGAACATGTTTACCGAAAATTTCCGAGTTAATAATCTTCGACGATTTGTCTTGCCAAGACGTTATCGGAATTCAATTAAAATTTCCAGTAATTTACTTGACCGCGATAACTTATGTTTGTTTATAATCGGGCCAAGATTCACAATTCACTTAAATAAATAAACTAAGTAGCAAATAGATAATGAGCGCAAGATTACAAATAATAAATAATAATAAATAATAAATAATAAATGATTAAACACATATTCAGATAACAATCAGATAAATAATCAATCAATTTATAAATAATTAAATAACACACAAGCAACAAGCGAAATAAATTTTGAAAGCGTTATAGAATAATATTCAAGCATTGAGTGAAAGAGGGTCGAACATGACGAGATAGCACGGCCGGTGTTGTCGGAATTACCACTGAAGGTCTCTCAGTGTTTATGTTTTCTCGCTCAGTCACTCATGCGAATTCCACATACTATTGTTCTCTTAGCTATTATAATCCGAACAGTTTCTCGTCATGTTCGGCTTTACAGATAAATTCCTCCGGATTTCAGTATCTCCTGAGTTGCTCACAAAACTTTACAATTTACAAATTACAAATTTATACAATTTATTACAATTTAGATTTTACAATTTACAAATATTTTCAATTTATTGCCGACGTCGCCCCACGTTGGGCGCCAAATGAGACCGGCGTTAAAATCTTTGACGAAAGTCGATAATTAATTTTGCGTGTAACGCCGACACCTGGCGCGGCCTGGGTCAAGGGCTGCCAGGGCTCTAGGAATTGACTAATATACTACGACAATTGGGCGCCAGTTAGTTTTGTGAGAACTAACAAACTCACGTTTATTAATCCGCGACTAATTATGAGACACTCAAGGGGAGTTCCGTCGGGGACCCAAGGAATGTTGCGAAAGTCAAAAGAAGAGAGATAGACAAGCTATACAAGCGTATTAATTTAATTAAACTTACGTACAGGTTATGTTACTGCTACCGTATACAGCGTACGGCCCGCTCACAATCTCTATATCACGTTGACAATTGTTCGGAACACTCGTACAACACAACGCTCTACAGTATTCTCAACTGGCAGACAAAATTACTCGGACTCTGCACGCCGAAGACCGACGAGCAAGTTCTCTAACGCTCTAATATGACAATGTATGATTCGGACTGTTCACGCCGAAGACCGACGAGAGAGTCTTCTTCGTCGATCTCTCGGTCGTCCTGCTACCACGCGACCACACCTTCGATCCTAGTCGTTATCGGTCGATATATTTCGTCGCGTGCGGCTACGCTATTGGCCCTTTGTCTCGGCGGTTTTCGGGTCTCGGCGCTCGCACAGCGCGGGCAATACGACGATCGGCAGCCCTATCGGATCGGTTATTACGTCGAGTGTCGATGTCGAGGGGAAGGATTATATTCTCCTGTCACAATATTAAAGTATAAAAAAAATTTTATTAATTTTTTATTGACAAAATGGCGGCGCCAGAGCCATTGATCCAAAGTGCCAAGTCGTCCAACGGGCGAAATCAAAGCTCCTATAATTTCTGAGCTGGAACAAAAATTCAAAGATTTTTGAAAAATATATAAGATTTTCTATAGAAGTACCTATGGATTTTGCGATAAGTTGAACAAAACTTTTTTTATAAACAATTTTGTGCGAAATTTTTTTAGCGAAAAATGAAACTTTTTTTCCAACATGCACCATTCTTACAAAAAATGATATTTCGCAATTCCCATAGGTACTTCTATAGAAAATCTTATATATTTTTCAAAAATCTTTGAATTTTTGTTCCAGCTCAGAAATTATAGGAGTTTCGATTCCGCCCGTTGGACGACTTGGCACTTTGGATCAATGGCTCTGGCGCCGCCATTTTGTCAATAAAAAATTAATAAGAAATTTTTTTTTCTACTTTAATATATAGATAATAAATAGAATTAAACCGATTTTTATTTATGATTATTGTATTTCTGAAAAAAATTATCAAAAATTGGCTTTTTTGGGACTCTAGAGTGGCGTTACCCCTTAAGAAAACATGGATTACATTGACCTGGCCTTAAAAAAATCGCTCAAAGTCAATTCCATATTTTTATCATCTGTCCCCCTTAATATCCTACAATTTTTATCTAAAACATATTTCCATATCTAAAGCTGTTTCTGAGATCCAGGGGGCTGGGTCAGACTTTAGAGATACCCTGTATAATAACTATAACTATAGTTATATTTCAAATA
Organism: Temnothorax nylanderi; assembly: GCF_030848795.1. Classification (NCBI taxonomy): domain Eukaryota; kingdom Metazoa; phylum Arthropoda; class Insecta; order Hymenoptera; family Formicidae; genus Temnothorax; species Temnothorax nylanderi. Next base: position 415,767 of record NW_027249174.1, on the reverse strand, counting down.
TATATAATTATGTTTATATAATGTTTTTTTTCTATTTAGAAAGTGCTCTATTGTGTAAAGCAGCGGAAAATTGAAAAGAAGTTGAGCCATTAAAACTCGGCTGAGATGTGCAAAAAGAAAGGGCAGGGAAAGAAGCAAAATAAAATAATACATATTCTTTATTGAGTTTATTGTAAACATTTGCATTTGCACATGCAATTTGTGAATTTATTTTATTTTTGCTCATTTTGAATCATTTTTGTTTTTAAACAATGCAAAAGTGTGAATTTGGAGTAAAATTTCTAGAAAATCTGAGAATTTTTTTACAAAATTTGAGTAAACACCCTTATTGAAATTTCAACATTAGTTTTTATAACTATTTTGTACAAATTGCTGTTTTCTTTAATTAATTTGCAATACGCGTGTGCAATACGTTTAACAATGTGTGTATGTGTGTGTGGATACATACATATATACATACATATATGTATATATTTTATATAATTATAATAAAATGTAAATTACAATTCTGGATGTTTCCTTTTATCATGTCCATAGGACGTCCATCGGATATCCTGTGGACATGTTTTAGGGATATAAGCATGTCCATTAATTTCATAAACAGATATACTATGGACGTCCATAAAATGTCCAAAGGACGTTAAACGGATGGCCTATGGACATCCTCAATATCCTTAAAAGACGTCTTATAGATGTCCATCGGATATCCGTGTGCTATAAACACAAAACTCTAACTAGTACACTTTCGAAATTTAACAATATTGATTTATGAAATAATTATTTTTAGTTATTCTTTGGCAAACCCTGCTCGGGTGGAGAGGCCACACGCAGCAACGGATAACTCTGTACTTTACGATCGATTCGATCGGAGCGAAGTATATGGAACTCACTATTGTAACTCGCGACCAGCGATGACTCGGCTACGTCCTTACGAGACAGAAATTGATTGGCTGACTTCCGACCGAACTACGCGAACCAAACTTGAAAAGCTTTACTATTGAGAACGGAATACGGAGTGCAAATTCGGGGCTGTGAGGCCCTAATATATACTGAAGTTCGGTGACCCCGCGCGGGAGCGGATAAGTCCCCACAATTTATCGAAATATTGTATTAATTATGAAAATAAAAGCTTTGCATTAGTGAATATTGCAGGACTTCTCCTCCAACTCCCTTACATTCTTCTTATGCGCTAGCCATTAACAAAATGTGTTCTTTTATTAAACAATAAGCTCTACAATTTAAAATTCGGTTTTTATGACTGTCTTATGAATAGTAGCTTGTCCGGTTTCGAATGTTCACGTGAACATGCTTCTCTCACAGGAAGCGACTATCTAAGGTTTTATTCGCAAGATTACATTGTGCTTTCATTTGCGTGTTTAACATGCGTCTTTTGTATAAGCAATCGTTGTAACAATTTACATTTAGTGCGTCCCGGCTTTGCGAAAGGGTTTCGCCTGTTATACCAACGCTCGCCCGTCACGCTGCTACCACGTGAACGCGCGCGAGAAGGATGCCCGTTGCGCGGCGAGCCCGCACGCTATCCTAACAAATTCAAATTCGGAAACCGGAATTTAATAATTAACGAGCCCGATGTATTTTCTTGGCGAAAGAACTTCCTTTTTGGTTCTCTCCGCAGGGATCGCACTCAGGATTTTACCATTTAACAAATGTTTATCAAAAAGGACTCCATAAAAATATGTACATACATAGATATATACATATGTTTACACGTCCATACATCTACATTTACGCATATTTAGTATTTCCTGCAAAGAAGACTTGAGTTATAACACCATCGCAATCAATTTAAATATCATTTATGTAATTAGTCGTATCTGAGTGCCGAACTGAAGGCACGCGGTGCTTACGCGGAGACTCTGATTGGCGGAGCCGTGTATGTACGAGGCGCGCTATTTGGGGAGACCGCGCTATTTCAAAGCGCGATTTCCGTGTTGCGCGCTTCGCGGATTGGCTCGGGTGCGTTCCGTTGTCGATGTTTTTAGGGGTACTTGTGCAGTGCAAAACCATGAATGTGGTTTCGCACGTAACACCCCCCTCCTTAAGTTAGGAGCAGCGACGTTAGAAGATGCGACCGCGAGGTCACGAGTGCAGCGGTCGTCTAGGGATGAGGCATTGGTCCAGCCGTGTCTCCAGCTTCCTCAATGCGCAATGGACGGTATTTAATTCGGCAGCCATATCCAATACCTCGCGACGCTTGGGGGTGGAGTGCCACGGCATTCGTGAATCCGGTTGATAATGTTTTGCTACCAACTCAACGCTATCGTTGATTGTCACCGACGAGCACGGTGTTTCGCTCGACTCGCAGCGGGACTTGTTTTTGAAATGTGCATTTGGTCTCCGCTTCACACATGGATATTATGATTGCGAGACCTCCGATTATTAGGACAGCAGCTGCAACTTCGACGATGAGTTTAGAGGTGTTACGTTGAGTGGTGTCGCCGGTGAACGGCCCCATTTCGTCGTCAATTGATTCATACGATGAGATGGATGGCAACGGCGTCTCTCCAGTCACCTGACTTCTCCAAGGCAATGTTTTTGGGTTGAGGGTCTCTGGGGGAACGGCCATCAGTTCCATTTGTGGGGTAAAAGAATACCACCAATTATTTAATTCATACATGGCGGCATTGTCCGTGCTGCAACTAATCTCCGTCCCCGTTGCGGAGATTATTCTTGTTCTGGGCATCAGGTAGGCAGGTGCGTCGTTGACAATGACCGGTATTTCAAGATAGCAGTTCCCGGTTGGTCTCCTTCGTACGGGGATGATGGCACATCGGAATATCTGCGCGGCTTCCCCACGAATGTGTGCAGAGTATCCAGGTTTGCCCATAATGGAGTAGGCGAACATGTGTGGATCTAAATGGGCGTGTAGCACAGCAGCCCGCATTTCGGCCTCCTTTTCAAGGCACTTTGTCAATAAAATATCAGTGTAAAAAGCTTTAGCGTTAGAACTCAAGTCGTTTATAAGAGTATAATAACGTGACGGCATAATATTAATATATGAACGCAACTTATTTGTTAAGTTTTTCGGTTTTGAACATTTTGATATATTGCTGCAGAGCTCTTTGATTACGAAACGCGGATTTTCCGTCTGAAAGACAGTAGAGTTGCATACTTCGTGTGGTGTGCGGACGAGAAGGATTAACTTCGTCGCATTATAACGAAAGGTGTAAGCGGTCGGTTCATTAACTGAGCTCATTTTTAAAGCGACCCCCCGGTACAACACTTTAAACGGCGCTACGTCACATCCGTTGTGGAAGAAAGGGACCCAAAATTATTGTATCCTTTCTCGTCTACACACTGCAATTCACTATAACTACATTTAGTACCCGCAGGTAGCGTAATCTTATAAACTATTAATTCTACTACTGGAACTGAGTAACGCTTAGAATAAATTAGACAAGTTTCATTGGAATGAAAAAGATCTAATGGCGTACGAAGAAAGAAGAATGAATCTACAGAAAGAAGAACCCATCCTTGAATATAGGCTTGATCTTGCTAAAGACGAAGGTAGAGACGAAGGCATCAAAATCGGTTAAGAGCGCGGCATCCAAATCGGCGAAGAAAAGGGCAGAGCGGAAGGCGAAAAACAGGCTAAAATTGCTGTGGCTAAAAACTCACTCAAGGCCGGTGTCTCCATTGATGTTATCTCTGAAATTACTGGCCTTTCCCCACATAAAATCAAAAAGCTAAGAAATTAAACGATTATATTACCTTATTCTTAAAGAGGTTGAAGCGGTCCAGTTGAGTCAATTGACGGTTTAGAAAAAAGTTTTTTATTAGGTCATTAAAAAATCTGTATTAGGTATCATTTTATTCTCCATACGCTGCTATTGCATAAAACGTATAGTAAAAGTATCATATTATGGATCTTTATATTTTAATTAGCTAAAAACAAAACACTTTTTCGCCAATGCCAACTTGAAAACTTGTGGTATTGCTAATTATTTCAATATAAAAATGGCATGAATATATGTTTTGCCATTGATAGAATGAAATAATGATTATTACTGGTAGCTCCCTTGACAATTATATAAGCTGTCGATTTTTTAATAACTTTCCGTCGATTATATTAAATACGAATGAAACTTGGCAACGTTGCACTTTTGTGAGGTTGGTAGCAGTGCTCGCCTCTGTGTTGAGCCACGTAGCGGCAGTTGCTAAACGTAAACATGCCCGTGAATTTTCTGTCATTCTAGGTACGGTTAGGGTTACATTGCCGACGCTGCGTTGCCACATCTACCCACTCGCAAACTATCAACTGCTGTTTCAGTCTAATTTCGATCGCTTTAACTCGTAATATATTTGTTATTAGGTGGTGAATACGTGTTTTTTTCCGTTCTAAATGTTCGCATTAATTTATCGTACGCGTAGGCACGTTTTTTAAGCGTTTATCTTTACTAGATATTAAAGAAAATTGGGATCAATCATCGCCGCCAACGCTTTCTCCATATAACCCCATGTAAAACGACGCATTTTTGGAAGCTAATATCTCAGCTTCTGGATGGTCAATAAATATGTAATTTATTCCACACATGCGGTAGATCCTATACTATATATATATTTTTTTTACAAACGAAAATCTTTGGTTGACCAAACTGCTTCAACCTCCTTAAATCTCTAGCTTGAGTTATATGACCTTGAACAGAAGTATCATTTAAATAACTTTTAAGCTCTAAGCTTATTTGTTGTTCTTTTACGTCATTAACTTCCAATGTACTATCCCTGCTGTATATAATATCTGTTGCATTGATTGATTTAGCGTTACATCTAGTCCCTTATTAAATTCGGCCATAAACTTATCAAATTTCTCCGGACTTAACTTACCAAAACATCCTGCTTCTCTACCAGGACATGCTTTCTCTACACCCTTAGGAAAATTTACTTAAAAAAACTTAAAATAAACTAGAAAGTTTACCAAAGAAATTACTATTGATAAACTATTGATAAACTAGAAGTGATTTCGAACCAAACTTTAAGTATTTCTATAATATACTTTAAAGGTTACTTTAAGTTAACTCATGCAATTACTATTAATCACCCCAAAAAAAATATTCTGTCATTTAGTGGCTTCCCTTAGGAAAATTTACTTAAAGTTTTTTAAAGTTACTTAAAGTATTTTAAAGTATTATAAAGTATACTAGCCGTAATAATAGTATACTAATAGTATAATAGTAGACTAATAGTATACTGACAGCCGAACGTAAAGTTTTCTTTAAGTTATTAACCTCAATAAAAACTTTATAAGCAAGTCGCAAATATACTTTAAATTTACTTTTAACAAACGTAATACTTATAAATATACTTTAACTTTACTTTTTATAAAGGTAATACTTAAAGCTGATTTTAACTTATGCGTGTTGTTTCAATAGTATATTTAAAAAGACAAGTTCCCTTTTTCACCACACTTGCACCACACGAGACATTAAGAAATATTATACCATATATCCAATTCAAAATTTTATTACTCTTTTTAAACTGAATTTGTTTCTTAAGATGATTTTTGAAAAATTATATATTTGCGCTGGTTATGACATATGTAGACTATATATAACACTTACATCAAATTAAGAAGTAGTCTCCCGCGGAAAAGAGTTAAATATGTTTTAAATATGGTTTATATTAGTCATTTATATGAACGAAATTAAACTCAAATAAAAACCAAATATTGAATATAAAAGTAATTAAATTTAAATATGTTCCAAATTTGGATCGAAATTAAATTTAAATAAGATCTTGCTATTGGATTTAACTTGTCCAGGCGCATATATGGATCATATTAATATTTAATAAGCATCTAACCATCCTGAGTTCAAATTTTATTTGTATTTGAAACAAATAAAATTTTAATTAACACCCAAATTAAATTTTTATTTAATTGAAAGTGTTCCCATTGACCCATCATATATTCATATTTAATCAAAAATTGTGATTCATAAGATTTTAATAAACCTGCGAGTTATGTTAGTCTCGCGTTGTAGTCTGTTAGGTTATAGGTTTATTATTGAATTTTGTCATTATCAACCACAAATCTGCATGTTTAATTATGTTAATTATTTTATACTGTCTACATCGTACATATATTTTATAATTTCAGTTTTAGTTATGTAGGTCATTGGCTTCCCACATAGCATGCATATCAAAAAGACGTCCAGAAGATATCCCGAAGATATATTTAGGAGATAGGATATCTTCTCGGGATATCTTCGGGACGTCTTTTTGATATGCATGCTATGTGGGTTTTTAATTATTTTAAATATATATGTATCGAAAAACAGGCAAATTATGTATTTTCTGTTAAGACATGGATATTTCATCATTTCGATATCGATTCAAAGCTATTTTGATTTGCCTGTCAAATATATAATAACATTGCCATTATATAGAATGCAATATGAATAAAAAATTATATTGTATTGGCAGACATGGATAATGTAAATATTTTATAATTTGAGCATTATAATAATTGCGTTACAATATTAATTTTTTTAGGCTTCCATTTCCATTAAATAGTTACTTTATAACTGTAAAAGTCACAACAAAATTCCTGTTTGTAATTTGACAATTTTGAAAATTAAAATATTATATAATAGGTACATTTTCAGTACTACATCCGCTCATTTATTAAACAAGAAGTTAAATTAAGCAACTAATTAAATTATTAATATTAAATATTAATACAATAAGATATTTGTATTTACATTTATCAAAATAAAAAATAAGTTCAATTATGAAAATAAATATTAATAATTGGACTTATTAAAAATTAAATAATTTGTTCAGATATTGCGCTCGAATTCTTTTCGCGTTTTACAACGCCCGATCGTTTCACATTAGATGGCGCGACGCGCGAGTCGCCACTCTCAAAGAGCCCCCGCCTCCTTCCTCACTCGTTAGGTGTCATGGCCGCACTTGCTTGCGTTTCTTCGAACGTGTCGAGTCCGTTATTTCTTTCTTGACGGATTGATCGTTGCGGCGCGTGTTCTGGAGACTAACCGAGCGAGAGTTGGATCACCAGGGAGAGCTCACCGCCAGGAAAGGGAGAGCTGCGGCAGCTAGCGTCCGAGAAGGAGGATCGAGGCGAGGAATCCGGTTCAGCGAGCGGAGTCCTTAAGGAGGTTGGTTTCTCGGTGCGAGGCAGGTGGCGCGGCAGGGGGAAAGCATATAGGTTAGATTTTTGTCGCGTGAAATAAACGAATTTTAGCAAATAAATATGTGGAATGCATTTAATTGCTGTTTCTTAAGGTTTAAAAAGAGTTGTTTGTACAATTGAAACCCAAATACGTTATTATCCACATTGAAATGTGGAAATAATAAATGTGGTCCTGTTTTTTTTATTTTTACAATTTCTTGATAACTATAAAGACGAATCATTTCAGTCTTCGAGAAAGTTTTTCCTAAATATGTAAAGAGTTATTTGCACCTATTTTCACTAAATTATTATCATTTTTAATATGCTTTCGAGAGTTACATTACAGGTTAGGTAACATTTTTGCTGTGTTGCCCGTGTATAAGAGAGAGACAAGAGTATAACTTCAATAATTAATTACTCGACAACCATGCAGACGATTATCTTCAACTTTGGCATATATGGACGACAGATTCCCATAGACGAATATTCTCCATTGAACTAATTCTTATCAAATTGATTTGACTAACCACCCTCCTTAAGAGATTCTCATTGGGACGCCATATTTGTTACTTTCATTTGAGGGTTCATATTTTTAGGGTTTATACCGTCATTTTTTTAAGGATTAATCATTAATTGAAGGTTAACTATCACTTGAAGGTTAACCATCATCCGAAGAAAAACTCTTAAAGTTGGGTGTGATTTCGGACCGCCAATTGAAGATTAACCTTCAAATGATGGTTAACCTTCAATTGGTCCGAAATCACACCCAACTTTAAGAGTTTTTCTATGGTGTTTTTTTAACGGTTAACACTAAAAGTTGAGTGTATTTTTCCATAAGGGTTCAGTTTGATTAAGTATATAAAAAATGTCTCTATTTTTATTCTTTTGAGCTAGCAAATTGTATTCTTGGTTTTTATGGTGATTAATATTTTGTGCAACTGCATCAATCTTTTTGTTGCTAGCGATTAATATTTGTTTTTATGTATTCGATTACTGCGCAAGTGTTGCGCATTTCGTTAATTTTATCAGAAGTTTACTTATCTTCTTTTTGTACCACTGAATTTAAAGCAAACCAATATAAACACAATAATTGTAATTTATAAACGTTTTTTTTTTATCTTATAACTCATTCTCTGTTGATACCATATTCTCTAATCCCATTATTATCCTAATTAGCAGACAATGTTTTTTAAACGTTTGAAAAATATTTGAAAATCAGTTTTAAACACATATTACAAAACGTTTGAAAAACATTGCCTGTTAATTGAAACCGCAAAATTTCGGCAAGCTACAACAGGGGCTGGATTTTTGAATTTATTCGCAAGAGAAAGGTATGCGCAAATTCTACTCTTACAGAAAAGTTGCAAGTTGATCGCATGGCTTTTAGTTAATCAACTTGCAACTTTTTTATAAGAGCAGAATTTCCGCATACGTTTTTCTTGCGAATAAATTCAAGGATCCAGCCCCAGGTGCGCGCGCGCTGTGCCTTAAAAGCCTCATTAAGAACGTATAAAGGTCTTATTTGAATTTAATTAAATTTAAATTAGATTTAGAACTTATTCAGAACATATAAAGGTCTTATTTGAATTCAACATATTAAGAACATATAAAAGTTTTATTTGAATTTAATGAAATTTGAATAAAATGTACAACTTATTAATTTCATATATGGTTTCAATAAGATTAATATTTAAATTGAATATATTAGCTAATTAAATCCTTATTAAGCCAAATTAAATACGAATATTTTGATGATGAAATGATACTGTAAGAAGTACGTATATATACTTTGTATACTACGAAACATACGTACGAGTATACACGTCGATTAAGAATATACGACATGTATTCATATGTTCGAGATTTTTAATCGAAATGTATATCGGCATTTCTTCTTATATTCTTAATTAAGTTTTATATATAGAACAAATATGAGCCATATTAATGCAGTTATTCAGCATTAATTTAAATCAAATAAAATTTAAATGGAGATTTTATTAAGGTCCATATAAAGTTCATATTTAACTGTTTTCCGCGGGCTACCACGTAAGGCAGTTGGCTCACGATCCAGAGGTCCCGAGTTCGAATCCCACCAAGGTAAGTGTGTTTTTCAAATACGAGAAAATATTTATAATCATAGACTGCATCTTAAGAAACAAATTTAGTTATAAAATAGTAATAAAATTTCGAAATAAATAATTTTTTTTTATTCCGGGTGAATATCGGAAATCAGTGTCCTCTAGTATTAAGAGGACTGTAATCTTAAGTCTAGTGTCTCATGGTTAGAGGATATTCCTCTAGATTTTAAAATATCTTCTTGAGACCGTATTTCAGAGGAAAATCCTCTAAAATCAAGCGGGAGCCACTAAATGACAGAATATTTTTTTTTGGGTGATTAATAGTAATTGCATGAGTTAACTTAAAGTAACCTTTAAAGTATATTATAGAAATACTTAAAGTTTGGTTCGAAATCACTTCTAGTTTATCAATAGTTTATCAATAGTAATTTCTTTGGTAAACTTTCTAGTTTATTTTAAGTTTTTTTAAGTAAATTTTCCTAAGGGCAAAGTCAAGCCGTAACTGTTCTTACAAACAAGAAAAAATTCATGCTATAAACATTGTCATCAAAAACAAGCAACGATCTCTTCGGATCGCCAAACGAAAATTTGCCGTGACGTAGGCCACCAATGGCCAATCACCTTTCCGAAATCCGAGCTCCGCGCATGTCAGGCGCGAACGTTTCCGCGGCCCTTGGCCACCAATCACGCACTGATTCCTCTAACATCCTTCAACATTTTAAAACCCGATAAATTTATTGGTAATTAGCCCGGAGAGAGCCTCGTCTCGGAGATAATAAAGGTTCGCCGCTATGCCGAGGAGGCTCTCTTTTTCGAAGTTCACCCGCTCAGTATACTTATATCACCGCTCGTGCCACCGCTTGAATATTACTCGCAATCCGCTTTTGATTTCAAATCAACTTGTGCTGTTAACTTCGCTGCTTTTCGCTGTGATAGCTTCTGTGCACGCTACTATACTCACGGCACTTAACCAGTCTGTAAATAATCGTACATACTCAGACTTTAAATATATTTTGCTTTATTGTATTTCTGTACTTGCTGTTTTTTTTTTGTGGTAATTCGGTAACCTCGCGCTACCTTGCGCTACCGCGTGCACTCTTGACGATAATTTTTTCTATAATTTTCTATAATTTCTATAATTTTTTGGTAAATTTGTGAATTTTTACCTGAAGTGAATTTTCCTTGAGGTAAGGGAATATTAGGATCTGGTTGTTTCTCTAGTAGTTTTTGTACGATATCTACGTGACCTTCTCGAGCAGCTAAGTATAATGGTGTATACCCATTATAAGTTTCGTTAACATTATAATCTACAAGTTGTTTTACAACTTCATTCTCATCACCAGAAATAACAGCTCCATGAAGACGATATTCTAATTTTTTATAGGCTTTACCAAGATTTCCTTGTGCTTTAGTAACTGTAGGATGAAGAAGTCCATAATGTTCCTTAAGATCAGGTAAAGCTTCTTCAAGAAACCTCCTTCGTCCCACATAATCACCTAATTTTCCACAAGCGTTACCTAAGTTTCTTTTTGTTTTAGCAATATCAACCTTAAGGCTTTTAATAAACTCTTCATCTCTATTTGCTGTAGCATCTTCAAGACATTTATCAAAAATCTCCAAAGCCTCTGTAAGCAACTTCTTTTTATTCTGACAATCATTTAAATCCCCATAAGCGTTACCTAAGTTTTTTTTTGTTTCAGCAACGTGAACTTTAAACTGCTCTTTATGTCTTTGTTCTATAGCAATCTCTTTGTTCTTAAGATATTTATCAAAAGTAGGTAAAACCTTTTCTTCAAGCAACTCTTTTTTTTTCTCAAACAACTTTTTTTTCTCCTGATCACCCTCAAACTCAGCTAAATCCCCATAAGTGTTGCTTAAGTTTCTTTCCGCTTTGGCAATTTCAATTTCGAGCACCATAATCCATACGTTTCTCTGATTATCATCTAGATCTTTAGCACATTTTTTTTGTGCTTCAATGGATTTCAAATACTCTTTAAAAGTAGATAAAGCCTGTTGAAAATAGTCCTCTTGATGATTAGTATCTTTTCCTTCAGCGGCTTTAAGATGTTCCTTAAAAGTAGGTACAACCTCTTCTTCAAGTAACCTTTGTCTCTTTTCGAACAGGGATTTTTTATCCTTCTTATCCTTAGTACCCTCAGCTAAATCCCCATAAGCGTTGCTCTGGTATCTTTGCATTATAGCAACTTCAAGATGATTTTTTCCTAATTCTTTAATAAGGAATTCTGATGCATTCTTTGAAAGTAAGCTAGCTTCTGTATATTTTCCATTATTGCATAGCTCTTCGATACGTTTTTTTGGTATATTAATAAGCTTCTTATTAATTTCTTTATCTTTTTCACTTCGTAATAAAAAAGTGAAAATGTTACCCAAACGGTTCTTTACAGCGACAATCAGCGGTTCTTCATTTGAGAAAGAGGCGTTAGAGTCATTTTGACCGGACCAAAAATTTTCTAAACCATCAGCCAATTCAGAGTCAATGAAACTACGAATGACATTGTTTTCATTTTCAATAAAAATATGATTTAGCAGAAATTCCCGCATTTTATTCTTTGACTCTTCAGAGTAATTTGGATTTTCTAATTTTTGCTTAAGCCTCTCATAAATTAGCTTTGATACAAAATACTCTGCAAATGTACGATGAATAAAATCTATGTCATCCTTACTGGATTGAGTAATTCCAATTCTGTTTAATGCTAGTGTTTTCTCTTCATTGGGCATCTTATTTTTAATAAAAGATGACTCCTCTGATTCAGCAAAGAAAAAAAGCTTAAAATAAGGCTCTGTAGATCGAGAAAATAAATATTTGAAGGCTAGACGTTTATGCATTTTTTCATATGACTCTTTAAATATATCTAAATGAGCTTTAGTTACACTAGTTGAAAAAAGTCCAGTTTTTTCAGAAAAGTAAATTTTATACTTTCTATCTACAAATTCTTTATATAAATTAAAAATGTTCAAATTTTTGAAATCATCATTCAACTGACTTTCTCCAAAGTTTTTTAAATATATCTCTGCAAGCATTCTCAAATGGAGAGGAATACCCATAAATGTTAACTTTTCCTCATTGACAATTTTATTAAACTTGCCAATTAGATCTTTAGCAAACTCTTCATACCGAGGTTCTATCTCATTCTTACTATACTTAAGTTTAAGACTTCTTTTCCAAAAATTCTTAAGAAACTCCTGACGTTCATTTTCAATAGGCTTAAAAGTATAAGATAAAACTGACAATGCATCTTCTAAGCTTGTTTTTTGTGTTTTATAAGGACGTGTTGTAACTACAATTCTTGCCTCAGTTTCGTCTTTTAAAAATTTTAATAAATTAGTAATTTTCTCTTGTTTATCAGCTGATTGCCGAGTATCTCCTTCTTTTTGATCAGAGCTAATTTCATCAAAACCATCGAATAGCAAGAGTATATTGTTCTTGTTCTTGTTCTTTAGTCTGTGTTCAAACAGATTCTTTGAAAATTTATCTTCTAATCCTTTTTTATCTATCTCAGAAAAAAATTTAACAATTTCTTTAAAATCATTTTTATTATCATTTTTATTATATTCACCAGGAAGTTTATCTATCTCACTCCTATAATCTCTTAAATTAACTCTTATTACCCAATTCAATTTATTTTGACCCTTATAGAATTCAGATAAAAGTGTCAGTGTTACTGACTTACCCATACCTGGTAAATCAGCAATGACAGCTGCAAACCTTGCATCCTTGTCAAAATTTGTAAGATATGAATCTAAACCATCAGCTGTTTTACTAACAATCAGGTTACTTAATTCTGATGTTTTACCTTTAGAACGCTTCCAAACTAGGCAACTACTTGTAGTTTTCTTGCTTTCAAGCCAGTGAATATCGAAATTCTCTAACTTTTTACTGTCAGACAGGTCACTAAAACTTTTTTCTTTATCTGCATCATTTAACATAACAATAGGTTTATTTCCATCAATATTACCATCTGTAGAAAGAGCTATTTCATTTTTATCAATTTTGTGCCGCTGTTTAAATTCTTCTTTTGTTATATCATTTGTTATATCATTAACAACAAATATGACTTTTTTATCTTCATCTTTTTTTGTAACATATTCACGAAGCTTACCTGCATCTATCTCTATCTGATTAAACTTACGATTAGTATAAAACTTAGGATCATAATAACGGTTCCACATAAACTTGTTGTCTTTCGATTCAATAAGATGAATTGTTTTATCTGGATAATCATGACATACTATTTCAAAATCTTTTATATTCTGATCATGATCTTCGGTAATTAGTAAAAAAAACTGTTTCTTGTCATTTAAGTCACGATTGTTGAATAAACATATTTTTTCCTCAGTAATTCCAAGATTTGTGAGCTCTTCTTTCTTTATCCCACTGATTACAAATAAATCATCTACAACATCTTTAAAGCGCTCGATTTTAATCTCTTCAGATATTATATTATACGCAGGAGATCCAGAATCACTTTTTTGTGATACTTTACTACCTACGTTGATTTTCTTATTATTAATAAGCTTATTATTAATAAGCTTAGATAATACTTCTCCATCTATTAGACATTTTGAACTTTCATCTATTAATCCATCTAGACTTTCCTCTTTTCCTTGAAACACAACTTTTTTTTCGTTTAGAAATTTTTTTTGTGATTCAGGGGTAAGATGAATTAGGCTATTCTCTTCATCTGTTTTTTCAATATATTTATCAGAGAAATCTGTTTCAAATTTATTAGCTAGAGCTAGAGGATCATCTTGTTTTGTAATGAGAACAATCGTTTTGCTGAATTTGTTTTTTATAATATCTTTCAAATTTTCGTATAGATTTTCTACATCATTCTTTTCAGAATCGCATTCAATTGCCAAAAGGTCAGCTTTATCGAAGGCTTTTAACATATGATCTTGAATTGATTGTTTCAAATCGAATAAACTGACAAAAATATAACTACCTTCATTTTTATTTATCATCTTTATTGCTTGATAAACCTTAATAGCAGTCAAAGTAGTGAACTTAGTAACAATATTGAAAATTTTATTAAAAGGAAAAAAGTCGTTACTTTTCCTATTTTCATCATCAGTATAAAGCTTTGAAATAGATCCCTTCTCAAACTCAATACCATACTCCTCTAATTTAGCTGTATACTCTAACGTTGGACCTACTATTATCAAATGACTAATTTGTTTTTTTGCTTCCTCAAAAAATTTATCAACCTCTTCAGCGGTTGAAATAAACTCTTTTTTCTCTAAGTTTAAAGCATTAGCCACTCTTACTAGGAATTCGCATGCAATGTAATCAATTTCAAAGCCTGCATACCACGAACATTTTATTTTGATAAATTCCTCTAATTCTTCCTGAGAATAGTTAACAACAAATGTTAAATGCTTAAAAAATTCCTCTATCTCATCGTTTATGTCATTTAAGCTTATCTCTGGCAAGACTTTATTAGACGGTAAATTTTTTTCAATATTATTTTTAATATCACCATTCTTCATTCTCTTCCAAAAAGTTTTCTCGTTTATCAACCATTCTTTGCAGGTTGCAAAATTTGTAATTGTGAAATAATATTGCTTAAGCTTTTCGTTTTGTGAACCATCATCATTTTCATTTATTAATTTAAACTCCTTAAACTTAGTTTTTAGTGACTCTCTAAGTTTATTTAAATTGCCAGGAAGTTTTTCATCTTCCCAGAATACTTTACTAAATCTAACTTTATTTCCTTCATCTTTAACAAGAACATAATTAGCTAATTTGTCAATATTATCTTTAATTATTTTTCTATGTCTTGTAATCTTGATTCCACCATATTTATCATGTTGTGTAATTAGTGATGCAATTTCTTCAGCAAATTCTGATATATCAGGTTCTGATATATCAAAATTATCGCTTGAGTTTTCTTTTTCATTTTTAAACCCTAATTCCCATAAAAACTCTCGAAATATTTTAGCTTGATGAGACAGTCCAACGTTCTCTATAAAGTCAGAGTGGAATTTACCAGATTTATCAATTATCTTGTTTTCTTTAAGATCATAGAAATAAGAACCTAGAAGATCTTCCTCAGTTACAGATTCATTTTTTAATACCCTTAGTAACTCCTCAATCAGCTTAATTGAATCGTATGTTCTTCTTAGATGTTTAATTACCTTTTCTTTACTAGGATGGCCATTACCTTTCCTAAATCCCAAATGCTTGGATTTTTTACCAATTTCTTTTTCTATGGAATACAAAATTGGAATATTACCTTGTGGTTCAAAGTCTTTTTTCAACTCACCATCAAAATCAATATTTGTGGCGATAATCAGTTTATCTATTTTGCCATTTTCATATTTGGGATTCTTCTTTATTTGATCTCTGTAAGAAAGAAAGTATTTCTCTAAGGCAAAAGGACGTTCGTCTTTTTTATTTGATCTTGAAAGGTTTTTTTTTTGTTTGGGCTTTAATAAATCTAGTACTTTAATTTTTTTTTCTTTGTTTAACGTATGCTTAGCTTGTAAAAAATTATATTTATATGAATTTGGCTGATCAGTTTCACATGTCCAAACCAAATCATCAAACTTCCCAGCGTCAGGATCTTCTGTCTCAAAACCTATTATTTTAAACTTGAAAATACCATTTTTTAAATCCTCTAATCTCTTTTTTTCACCCTTTAATCTATCTTTAGCTTCCAGTGCAACTATCATCATCCACTGCACTTGGTAAGCAATTCCATGATAATATTTACGCAGTCCTACAGATTGTTGTGATTTTGTATTTTCTTCCCCATTTGAGCTCTGTTCTCGAGACCCTGATTTAGATTCTACATTACCTTTCACAAACCGGTCATCAGGACTAGAAATTTCTGGATTTTTTGCATTACTGTCTTCTGATTTATCTTCTCCTGATTCATGTTTTACATCACCTTCCATAGTATAGTTACCAGAACTAGAAGTTTTTGGCTCTTTCAGACTACTCTTTTCTGGTTTATCTTCTTCAAAATCAGTTTTATTCTTTTGCCCTTGCAATACTTTTGCAAATTGAGGGCTATTGCCCTGATCAATTTTTTTTTGCCTTTTATTAGAATCAGATGGAGATTGGTCACGTTTTCTTTTGTTATCCTTTTGCTGAGCTTGATCTAACATTTAAATGAAACTTATTTCTTTATTAGGATTGCTGCTATCAAGCTCATTAGCTAAGCTTAGTGGTGTTTTACCTTCATTATTTGTGATGTTTATCTTTGCCTGTTTACTTAGAAGTAATTGCACAAGTTCTTTATTACCTTTAGAAGTAGCAATATGTAAAGGGGTATCACCTTGATTGTTTTTAATGTTTACATCTATGCCTTGCTTTTCTAGACGAATCTTAACAACATCTTGATGTTCTTTACTTACAGCGACAAAAGAATGATCAAATTGATGCAAAGATTATTGTAGATTATTGCCAAAGACAGGAACCTTCCCGTTGGACACCACCTCCTCCTGAAAAGAAAAAATTAAAACATCTTTATCGTTGTTCAACTGCGCTAAAAGATGAATTAACATTAATAAGTAATTATCTAGAAAAAAAGAGAGACTGTCTAAAGAAGTTGCAAATGCTTAGGAAAATCTTGCAATGAACATAGAACAAAAAATAGAAACAATAAAAAATTCCATACGTGAACTATTAAAGCAATACAAAGAGTTGTTAAAAAATTTTCAACTTCTATTGACTATTCCAGGCGTAGGAGAGGAGTCAGCAACAGCTATTTTAGCTGAAGTTTCTGACATAAAAGCTTTTAGAGATGCCAGGCAATTGGCAGCATATGTAGGCGTTATACCACGAAATATAACGTCAGGCTCATCTGTATATTCTAAACTCAGACTAAGCAAATCCGGTTCACAAATATTATGTAAGGCACTTTTCTTTCCTGCCATAGTAGCTAAGAATCACAATCCTATCATTATGAGCTTCTGCCAAAGACTAAAGGAAAGAGGTAAGCATAATATGGCCATCGTTGGTGCTGCAATGCGTGTTATTCCATATCATTTTTAGTATTCTAAAATCCAAAAGTGTTTTTAATCCTGAGCATATCAAAAACTACAGAACTAAAAGGTTGACTAAAGGTTTAGTAATTTAAAATAAAAAAACTTGCACATTGCTTCCTCATAATTTTTAAGTATGCAAATTATAAATTTGAACATTACTTCCTCACAATTTTTAAGTATGCAAATTATAAATTTGCATATTGCTTAATCAACATTTTATTTCGCTCATAAAGCTTTCTCTATGAGAAAGCCTGTTTTTTATGCATAATTATTAGTAGATATTTATTAATTTGGCTTCCTCATAGAAGAAGCTTTATGAGCAAAATAAAATGTTGATTAAGGAATGTGCAAATTTATAATTTGCATACTTAAAAATTGTGAGGAAGTAATGTTCAAATTTATAATTTGCATACTTAAAAATGATGAGGAAGCAATGTGCAAGTTTCTACTTGCCCACTTAAAAACTATGAGGAAGCAATGTGCAGGTTTCTACTTGCACACTTAAAAACTATGAGGAAGCAATGTGCAGGTTTCTACTTGCACATTTAAAAACTATGAGGAAGCAATGTGCAAGTTTCTACTTGCACACTTTTTTTATTGTGAAGCTTTATTGCAACTAATATCTGTTATACTCTTACAAAAATCAATTAAATAATTAATGTTTTTACTAAAATGATCCCTACTAATTCCGGATATATCTTATTTCCATTTTGTTCAATACCAACCTTCTTTTAATGATACTCTATATAAAATTACATGTATAACTTATACATGTAACTTTTTAAGCAAAAATCGGTAACTCCTTCACCGATCCTCGCCAAAAATACCTTCCTTAAATGATACTCTATCCATCAAATAACTTAGGGTAGACCGAGGCGAATCGGATCAATATAAGTTTTAAGACAGTTTTCGTTAGTGTTTTATTTCAAATATTTTATCGTGCTAATTAGTGATTCGCCTCGGTCTACCCTATACATTTTTTTAGGCAGAAATCGATAACCCTTTCACCAATCTTCGCCAAATTCAAAACAACCTTCCTTTAATGATACCTTATATATAAGAATACATGTATAACTTGTACACTTTTTAGGCAAAAATCAGTAACCCCTTCACCGATCATTGCCAAATTCAACACCAACCTACCACTAATATATGATACTCTATCCATAAAAAAAAATTAAACTCGATATCTCATGCAGAAATTAAAGTAATCATGTAGATTTTTTTAGATAGAAATCGGTAATCCCTTTATTATTAGCAATTTTTCTAATTTTATTATATTTTTTAATTTTTTCTACCCCTATTTCATATATAATTCTTTAAGATTTGGTTAATCAGTTCTTGAGTTATAGAAATTTCGGTAAATTTGGCTGTTTTTTTAAACAGAAATCGGTAACCTCTTTATTATTAGCAATTTTTATTAATTCTATTATATTCTTCAGTTTTTTCTACCCCTATTTCATATGTAATTCTTTAAAATTTGGTTGATTAGTTCTTGAGTTATAGAAATTTCAGTTTTGGCACACAATACACACATACACACACACATACATACATATAGACATTTTTTTTAAATGCGATTTTTCGACGTTTTAGAACATTCTGAACACATTGGCATCAAAAACTAAAAAAAAACGTTTTTTTCTCCGGTATTTTCTACCCCTATTTCATATATAATTCTTTAATATTTGGTCGATTAGACCTAGCTTTATACGCGATCAAAGGTTCATATACGAAGTTTATGAAAACAAAGCTTCCTCTATGAGGAAGCAAAAATGCTTCCATTCGATCTTATATAAAATAGTATCTTATACGAGGGGTGACGGCTGGTCTAGTGGGTAGAGCGCCAGATTCGTAATCCGGAGAACCGGGTTCGAATCCTGCTAGGCCACTGAGAATTCTCAGCAAAAACGCTGCCCCTCCCCCATCTAGCGGAGAGAGGTATCCCTAGATGGAAAAACTGGGCTCCGTCTTTCGGAAGAGACGTTAAACCGTTAGTCCAAAGGAAATGGTAATGGTAATGGATGAGTTGGATAGGGTTGGGTACGTCCCTTCAAAAACGCCACAAGATACTAGCGATTGTAAACCCTACGGGGATATGCAATAAAATAATAGTTTACGAGTTTTTTTTTTTTTTAGTATCTTATACAAATTTATTGAATGTAGTTGGTTAGTGTATATGTTGATAAGTAAATTAGTTTTATACGTACAAAACAGCAGAGATTTACTTATCAACATATACACTAACTATAGTACACCACTACACGGGATATGAATTGGAAGTACTTTTTGATTTTGCAATACAGCTTGGGCAATTTAGATTCAATTTTTATAATTTTTTGTTGACTAGCGAGACGGTATCTTGTATCAACATAACAGGGAAGGCTTTTAATGAGGAAACTGGACGTTTTGTTAATCTCTTACAGAAAAGCAACAGACTAGACTACATCTTGTATCAACATAACAGAGGAGGTTTTTAATGAGGAAGCTGGACGTTTTGTTAATCTCTTACAGAAAAGCAACAGACTACATCTTGAGCAAAGGGAATACAGCAAGTTTGCAAAATTAGCTCTAAATAAGTTGTTAAAGCCTTCTGCTTCGCAAGAAAGGCAAAACACTAAATTAGAATCTCTCCAAGCTTCAAGTGTGTGAATGTTAGCGAAGCCCAGCAAGATTGTTGTATTATGTTATAGTTGGTGAGTAAGTAGCTGGAGTTTAAAATAGTTGCATATACTGAAGCTCATTTAAATATAGAGCCTCAGCGTTGCTTAACTTTTTCAATCCATGGTAGACTAGTAGCCCCTACTATGATGTAGATATATGCTAGACTATAATTAATGTTTCACTTCCATTAAGGGAATATTATTCCAGCTACTGCTGTCATAGTTATCAATAGAAGCGTTTAAGTATTATGTGTCAAAGCGCACGGGCACATCGAATTCAAAGCTTGCAGTGATTATTGCACCTTTTGCTGGTGGTTTGATAAATGTAATTTCTCCAGTTGAATAATTTACTGAGTATTTGCTTTCTTCTTTGCAGTTTAAATAGATCTTTACAGTGGCATGTATTGTCTTTTTAATTATGCGTATGTGCTTGTCTTGTCCACTTGCGTAAGTTTTGATTAGTTGAAAAGTTGTTTTTTTTATCATCTCCTATGCCAATCTCTTGATCGATGGCTGTAAAATCTGACCAATCCTTAGAACGAAACCCTACTGCTTTACCTTTTCGTGCATGAAAAAATGTTATTAATTCTAGTAGTTGCTCGTTTGATCTGACCTCAGAAGCTGTGTTATATTTAGCACGTGCGTGAGACCAATTAATGTTACGCTGTTCACAACCATTGTGAATTGTTATAACGTCAGTGGAAAATTCCGGTTCTCCGGTGGAACCATAAGATATATTTTCTGGAAATCTAATTTTTGTAAATGACATATGTCCTCCTGTGAAAATAAAATTGAGATAGTTTGGCTAAAGAAGAGACTTCTTGCATAACCATATGAAAAACCAGTAGCCCACTCTTTTTTGTCATGACAGGAGGTAACGCAAGAAGTTCAATGACAAAAGAAAGAATTTGCACAGGCTGCACCTGTAGAATGCCATCCAAGCATATGACACTAATTTACTGCGTAGTTTCTACGTGCCGTTGCTTGCCACACCCGTGGTTACTATACTCAGATTCGTTTGCGCTGTCAAGCATAAAAATAAAAATCTTATGGCAAGTTAATCGCTGAAGCTATAGTTTTTGCTTACGACTTAATTCATCTACTTTCTTGCGTAGTACATCCAAATCGGTTTCTCCTACGAACATTGCAGGCTATCTCCGATTATTAAAAAAGGTGTACCACCTACTCTCAGATCTCTTACTAGGAGCTTGCTGCCGTATATCATGTGTTCAATTTTGTCTGCATTGTTTTTCATAGAATTATTAAAATCGTTTTCATTAACCCCTATACTTTTCACTATACCTAATATATTTTTGTCTGAAAATTCTCCTTTGTGATCTAAAGGGTAAAGAAATATTTCACTATTTTTTAATTCTTTTTCGGGAAACCAATAATGTAAATTAAACACGTCTAAATATGTCATTATATTGAAACCTATGCGGAGTATGTATTATTACGAAGGATATGAATATTTTTATTACGAAGAGTATGAATAATACATACAGAGTGCGAGGATAAATTTAACGCTAGAACCATTACACTTATGCCGCGCATCAGTCTCGCACTGTTATAACAAGACAACGAAAGAAGAGTTTCTTATTGTGGCAAGGTGACAAAAAATGGGTTTACTACGAAACACAACTTTATATCGTGATGTTCAACACATTATGTAACACATGTTCAGTTGCCTGTTTCCCCTATATGTGTGAAAATGTGCAGCATACTCTGTGCGTACCCGTAAAAATAAAGTTTGTATAGCGGTTCCAATCGTTTTCCAGCGGTAGCGAACGTGTTAAATTCGAGACTTACAATAACTTCCGAATGGAAATTTTAGACCTGTTTTTGACCTGAATTTTCTAACATCTGCAGATGCTAGAGGATCAATGTAGGTTTAATTTACATGGAAACTTTAGTTCCACTTAATTAGCGTCTCTAAAATAGCAGAAAACGCACAAAATATTACTTGTAGGTTCTAAAGAAGACTCCAATATAATTGGTCAGATCCAGAGGACCTGGAAGCTTTTATGAGGCTTTACTGAAGTTCTCTTTAGAACCTACAAGTAGCATTTTGTGCGTTTTCTGCTATTTTAGAGACGCTAAGTAGGACTAAAGTTTTCATGTAAATTAAACCTACATTGATCCTCTAGCATATACAGATGTTAGAAAATTTAGGTCGAAAATAGATCTATTTCGACTCGGGTTTGCTCCAAAATCAAGGTCTTATTGGTCGTCTTCCTTCCAAACACGAGCTATTCCTTCACGATTTTTGTCAAAAACTTTTCTTTTTGTTGTGGGAATTGTAACTATAGCTTATCACTTGTGAATTTGTGCAATTCTTCGGTTTGGCGCCCATCTATTAATAAGTATAAAGCGTATACCTGTGTCAGAGAACGCTCGTTTGAGAACGTTTGTTGAAGAGCACTCGAATACTCGCGGCGCGCCCCAAAATTGCACTGTAGCGTTATCAGCGGCAAATGCGATACATGTGAACTATACGCTGGTCTATACTACACTATTCTATATATCAGTTTCTCCCCGATTTAAGTGATACGGGTTTGCGTGGATGGGAGACTGTATTGGCAAATAAACGAACAGATAACCCGGAGTTGCTACGATATCGCTGATCCGGAAACAGACACACACACAATCGAGGAAAGATTAATATAACTATATTACTTCGATCTTCTCTTTGAGTCTCTCAACCAAAAATCTAAGAAATAATGCTTATACAGGATGATTCACAAGGTTACTGCCAAATTTAAGAATAAAGGGGTGAAAATAGATCAACTTTCGATTAGGAACATATGTTCTTCGATGTCAATCCTGAGTCAGTACTTATACAGGCCTTTGAATGTATGGAACTCGAATAATATACCAATGAAATAATCGTAATTTGCTACTCGTTTATTAGCTTTATTTTGTTTTTATTAAGGTTTGTTTTTGTTAAGGATTACATTAGCACAAACTGAATTTACAAAAGGTGTTCGAATTGGCGATCTCCACATTCAATGCAAGCATTGCATGGTCGAACACACTCTGGCGCACTCTCTCAAATATCCCAGGTAGGTATCTCACGTAATTCTTAACAAAACTTTAATAAAAACAAAATAAAGCTAGTAGAAGAGTAGCAAATTACGATTATTTCATTGGTATATTATTCGATTTCCATACATTCAAAGGTCTATACCGAGGTCTATATACTGACTCAGGATTACTTCGGAGAATATAGGTTTCTAATCAAAAGTTCTATTTTGATCCCTCTATACGCTCCTTAAATTTGGCAGTACCTTTTGAATCACCCTGTATATATTTAGATATACGCATGTATTTACAAATTTAAATACGGCCGTTTTCTCCTCCTGCATTATAATTGACATATTTTGTATATCAAAGAGAGAAAAGAGCGAAAAGAGAGAAAACGGAAAAGAAATTTTGTGAGATGTTTAAAGAATATTGCTTAAAAAGCAATGTAACATCGATTACCGAAAAGTTAAATAATTTCTATTCGAATCGCAACTTTGTTTAAACGTTAAAGTGTTAGACGATCGACTTTAATCTTTAATCAAACTTTTTTTAACTTAATCGGTGATCGATTTAATGGATAGAACTATCTACAAGATTTCTAACTCTGTATATGATTCGTCGGTGCTAATCTAATTTTTTCTCCATGTGTCAAACAATAAATTAATATCTACAGTCTGTATAAATACAAATATGCAATTATAATTATACTCTGATTTAAAAACCGAAAATTATTTATGGCTATAAATATCTGCCGAAGTTACAATTTTCTGAATTAAGAGTAATTTGTTCTTATTACTAATATCATGTATCATTACTATCTGTCATGTATTATCTAACCTTGTTTTATTAAAAAACAAGAAGATATCTTATCACAAACACCTGCTGCCGCAATTGCGTCTTCCTGGAAATGCACAGCTTATAGGCAAATAAATACTCATCGCTAAGTTTGTATGTAACACTACGATATAATATATTTTTATAATCCTCAAAATCCACGAATTGCAATTAACACTTTGATCAAATTACGATCAATTTTATCGACGATTAACTTATTAAATAATACATTTACAATTTTGTTAAAATAGAATTAACATACAGTGTCGGCCAAAATTATTAGGTACTCATTATGCTGTACTGAATCTAATACCAGGAGACTTCTATTGTTTAAATGGTATTTACTAAAGTGTTGATTATTATAAACGCGTTTATGTGTTTATTTTTTATTTATTTTTTTTAAATAAATGTTATTTTGGAAAAACTTTTAATAGGGTATACCTTATAATTTTGCATTTCCAGGTAGACGCAATTATGACAGCAGATATTTGTGATAAGATATTTTCTCGTTTTTTAACAAAAACAAAGTAATTTTCATTATCATTTTAAATCGAAAACTGATAAAGTTAGATAATAAATGATAGCAATAATACATGATATTAGTAATGAAAACAAATTACTCTTAAATGTCAATTCAGAAAATTGTAACTTCGGTAGATATATATAACCGTAAATAATTTTCAGTTTTTATATCAGAGTATTATTATAATTGCACATTTGTATTCATATACAGATCGTTATTCCACTACTTGGATTAAAATTTTACAAATATTTCATAAATTCGTGTTTGAACAGATTTGTCTGATTATTTCGTAGATTGTAAATAATCTTTAATTTTTTAAACAGAATTTATAGTCAATTAATCACCCCAACATAGATATATATAGTACTTATATTTTAATATTTTGTTTAGATTTATTTTTAATTGCATTTTTTCGGATCAATAACAATCCCGTAATACTCTTGTTAATTTTGTAATTATTATTAAAATTCAATGTTTATTCTTAGGAAATTCTTTAATTTGAAGAATATTTAGAAAATATTTAAAAACGCCCTTTATCATACACCTATTTTTATTTGCGTAATATTCATATATTGGAATTTTCTACATCCATATATAAGTTCACCTGCGTCTCTTATTAAAAAAGAAAAGCTCGGCAGTTTCAATACTTTCCGACGAAACGAATTCAAGCAGTTCGTAAACACCTTGCTTCATTTCGAATTAAGAACTGAATTTTTTCGTAGAGGTTGTTTTGGAAAAGGGAGGCCGGGATAAATGTATTTATGTCGAGTCTTTGTTTCGCAATCAGTACAAATAGTTCATTGCGGTTCGCATCAGTCTTACTTGTTCCTGGGATAGTCCAGTCACTATGTACAAAAAAACGGATTATAAAAGACATAATTCTGACCCAGGATTTTTCTTTTGGGGGGTGTTGGGGGGCTCAAGAAAAGCTTAATCTCAAGTTTTCGACCTCTGTTTTCCGCTTGCTTTTTTTACGGAAGTAAAAAATGTGAAAAAATGGTTTTTCCGCGATAACTCGGTTTCTAATAAAGTTACAAGGTCGAATCGGAGCTCATTTTAAAGCTTTTTTTACGCTCTACAAATTATGTCGTATGACATTTTTACGTATGATCGATTGTTTTCGAGACATCGAACGAGAAAGGGAAAAATAACAGTATGTACAGACGGCGTCATTAATGCCTTCCACCTGAAGGCATAGTACATGTAACGTGCACTATAGAAATCCCCAGAACACAGCTAGGAAAGCATTAATGACGCCGTCTGTACGTTTATTTCGTTTTTTTTATAATACATAATTTCTGTAAATAATAAATATAGACTATCATGATATTTTAAAATATTTTTTCGTGGCAGCGCCCGTTACGTTTCTGTCCGGTTTTAACCGACACCCGAACGAGGTTCAACTTCAAGAAGACGATGGCGACAATCAGCCACGACCAAAACGTTCAAGACACGAATAACTTGTTATTTATTAAGTAATGAACAATTTTCGTTTCAAAACAACTATCTGCAATGGCAAATACGTGTTTGATTCCCTTAAGAAAACTTGACGGTTTCAAAATAGCTACAATAATTTCAGGCTTTGCAAGATTTATTTGCAACTTTGAGACGTAGTGCGATATGGAATTTTCAACGAAATGAAAGTAATAAATAAGAACATTTTACGATTTTTATTGCTGTGTAAGTTTTATTTGAAGCGTTTATACAGATTCGTGTGCGAAAAACGATAAAATAGAAAAAAAAACGAACAAAAATGCTCAATTTTTCCTTTTCTCGTTTGATATCTCGAAAACTATCGATCGTACGCCAAAATATGACTGAACGTAACTTGTAGAGCGGGAAAAATCCTATAAAAAACACCTATTATGTTACTTTTTTGCGTCAATGAAGTCGGAAATCTTAGCGAAAGCGTTCGGTGCCGCGTATCGACGTAACCAACGCGCCGCTGACGCGATGGCGACGACTCTCCACTTTTGAGGCGCTCTACAAGGCGTAATTTTCAACGAAATGAAATGAATAACAAATAAAAATTGTAGGTTTTTTTACGCTCTACAAGTTTCATTTGAAGCATTTTTGCAATTTTGGACGACAATAATGAGTAAAAAGAAAAAAACTAAATATCATACTTTTTTATTTCCCTTTCTCGTTCGATGTCTCGAAAACAATCGATCATACGTAAAAATGTCATACGACATAATTTGTAGAGCGTAAAAAAAGCTTTAAAATGAGCTCCGATTCGACCTTGTAACTTTATTAGAAACCGAGTTATCGCGGAAAAACCATTTTTTCACATTTTTTACTTCCGTAAAAAAAGCAAGCGGGAAACAGAGGTCGAAAACTTCTGGTTAAGCTTTTCTTGATCCCTCCAACACCCTCCAAAAGAAAAATCCTGGGTCAGAATTATGTCTTTTTTAAATGTACATAGTGACTGGATTAGGACGGTGACTCTTCGATTTCCGTCCGAGTAGTCTACGGAAGAAGGAAGATTATCCCGAGCGGATAAGCCCGTCTCTTCTACTCGTACTCTGATCATCGATTTTGTTGCCGTCTAATGACTCATTGGGCGCGTTCAGCAGACCAAGCCGCTGAGTAGCAGTCGAACGTGATTGGCTTTTACTTTTAGAACCAACCAATCAAGGCAGAGTGTTGATAAGACGAACAGCAGTTGTACAACAGTTGTGTCTGCTGAACGCGCTCATTGATATTTCTGCTTTTGTTACCACTATAGTACTGCTGTCAACGTTGTCGAAACATCGCGGTCTACGATCTCCTATCTTCGAAGAAAATAAAGAATATAAATATGAAAAAACAGGTACGGTCGAACTTTCATTATTGTCATATTACCATTATTGTAATATTTGTTTTTAATTCAATAAACCCTGAATCGAAGAAAAGGTACTTGCTGTATACGGGACGCTAAAACCGACGAAATGGAAGGTTCGACTAATCGGAGAGTTCGGATATATGCATCGTCGTCGTAAGCGCTATTGCTGCTGTTAGTACTGCTACTGCAACTGCGGCTGTTAGTATTACCGTTGCCGCTACTATCGGCACTAAAGTCGTCAATGTAAAAAATTTTCCGATCGGCAATGGATGATTCGATTTGCGTTCTGATCGAGCTGTATCTGCAAACGACGAAAAACCGATTCCCGTTGTTCGAATCGATGCTGTGCCTTCATATATAGCTACCACTCTCGGCCTTGGCCCGTTCGATCTCTTCTTCCAACTGCAAACTCTCCATCTGGAAGAAGAGTTCGTTCTCCTTGCACGGAATTCCGTTTCACAACTAGTCGTCTTTCCAAATGCCTTCGAGCTTTCTTCAACCTATCTCGCTCGGCCTTTGAAAAAGGAATTCCACGTAATTCTTTTAGGTGAAGAAAATAGAAACTTTAGGATAGCGTCAGTAGTTAAAGTGCTAATGTCTAAGAAATATTTTTGAAGGTAATAAACTGTAATTATCCGCTTTGACAAGAAACTCAAATTTGAAGTCTTCTAATCAATTTTATTGGTGTTATGATATATTTTATGTTATAATATATATACTATACACGTAAGTATAATTAATAGTATAGTATTCCAGTCTGCACGCATGTCTAAAAACGTACAGACGTTTATAAAATATTTTTTAGACACTTATTATGTCTAAAAGAGAATCACTAATTCTTTTTATAATATTTCCTTTTACAATGCAAGATTACAGATTGATAAAAAAATGAGTGAACAGTATAAAAAACACTTATAAAGCGTATATATGCAACTTCTATATAATCTCTTTTCTTCACTGTTATTTATAAAAATAAAAAAGTAAACAAATCTCCCCTCTTCCTCTTTGCGCGTGTTTGTGTGTCAATTATTCGCAAACTTCATAAAATTATGGGCAACAACAAAACTTTTTAGACTAATTTACGTGTGAATAATTCGACAACGGTTTATTTGAAATATGTGGTAAAAGCAATGTCTTCTTCATGAATCGAATAACTGATCAGCAGTGGCGGATTTACCCTACACTAACTACGCTGAAGCGTAGGGGTGACAGAGATTTGGGGGCGGCGAGATTGTAATTTTCCTTTCCAAACTTGGTGAGCATGAGCTCTGTCCTAGACAGGGTTTAAATTCGTATAGAGCTTCACGCTTCGCTGGTTAATCTATGTAAAAAATGCCAAAAGAAACATATTTTTGATAAAATATGTTTCTTTGGAGACAACTTTTTTTTATTAGTTCCATTCTAATATATTATAGAAATATTTAATAATAAAACGTTTCGAAAAATGAGTTGATAATTAAAATTGATCTACAGCCAAGTTTGAGGGGCGGCAAAATTTCAAATGCGTAGAGCGACGGAGTTTGGTAAATCCGCCACTGAATTGATGGTAACATAATTCTACTGTATCTTCGTATATTTCTATTGTAAGTGGACAAATTGATTAATTTGTTGATTCTCCAAGGAAATTAGTGCACGCTGGACAATAATGCCTGTGGACTCGACTAGAATCCGTGCAGTAAGGACACGGTGCACAACAACAGCATCTGCGAAAGGACGTCAGATTTAATCATACTTTTTCTGGTAAAGTTCTCTTACCCTATATTTCGAAATCTTACCCGCATGCACAGAGTAGTAACGCAAGCAGATGTGTTTTCGTGTTTGCTTCCGATACTACGCGCGTACTTATGTCAGCATGGCAATGTGGACAGATTATATGTTGACTTTCCTTGCTGAACACCATCCTCGTTAAAACCGTATGTACCGTTTCTGTGACCACATTAAAGTAGTATTAATCTTGGATAATTAGGTAAAATATTGCCTGTATTTATATAATATAATTATTACTTAAAATTCTATTTTCATGATTTTATACACTTACGTGGTAGTGGCATTATCGGTGGTGGCTGCGGATTAGGATATGGTGGTGATGTGTAACTTGATTGTTGCTTCTCTTTTTCCATTACAATTGTCTACTCTTTCGTTATTATCTAATTGCAAAGAAATACAAGATAAATTATAATTTGATGTAACGTTTAATCATCTGCTTGAATCTAGGAGGTTCTCATGCCTTCTAGATTCAAGGTACCTCTCAGGGGGGGGGGGGGACAGTTTAAAATATTAAATTTCCTGTGATTAGGTAAACTCGGACTCGGTTCTTCGTGGTTATGAGTCTGACATTTTACCACACTGAACCACACCTCTGATTATATTCTTAGTGCTGCAGTATTTAGTTTTCAGAAGAAGTAATTCATTGATTTCAAGTATTTCATATTCTTACCTGAAGAATCATAGTAAACTAGTTTATGAAAATAAAAGTAATTACTTGTTCGCTGAGATAACATTGTTTCTAAAATAAATATATTTATTTAAATTAAGAACATGGATTTACTTGAAACAAGAATAACTTTCTGTCTTTTAACTATATCTTGTTTCCTTTGATATAAAGTAATATTCTTAAAAGAAGAATAAATTCTTCTTTTGAACACAAAATGATGAGATTTTCAAAGACTTGTGCCAAGTATACCTTGAAATTATTATTAAGAAAATATTTCTTTATTGAAGAAAACTATTATTTAAAACAAATAAAATAAAATAAGTAATTGTCTTCCTTGGCTGTAGAATAATATTTTTCTGTGTATATATTTTATCATAACACTAAAACATTTTATCGCAATATATATAAGATATTGCAATGTTGTTGAGCAATGGAGTTGAAAGAAAATAACAATAAAAGAACAGATCAAGTAATAAATAGAAGGTAGATTAATGTCAATTGCATAAATAAATTATATTTAATTAAGCTCGTGTTCCACCAGCGGAGACTGCCGACATAAAATATACGATTGCAAGCAGAAACCGAGCGTCATTTCGTAATCATTTAAATGGAATGTATTACTTATTTAAATAGTTACGAATGACAGATTCTGCTCGATTCTTGCAGTCACTCATCTATCATCATCTTCACCGATTATACATGTGTGAGCGCACAAAGAGAGAAAGAGTAAAGAGTCTTATCACTATTCAGAAAGTGTAATATAATACTTCTCCAGATAACTAACCATAAACTTCGTAATCATTTGAACAAATAAAAAAATAATAAATAATATTGATCGCTACTGGTAAAGAAATATTTGCTTCACTATTTCCTAATTCTTTTTCAGGAAACCACTGTAAATTAAACACGTCTAAATACGTCATTATATTGAAACTTATACAAAGTATGTATTATTACGAAGGATATGAATGTTTCTATTACGAAGAGTATGAATAATACATACAGGGAGTGCGAAGATAAATTAACGCTAGAACCATCATATTTATGACGCGCGCCAGGTGCCAGTCTCGCACTGTTAACAAGACAACGAAAGAAATGTTTCTTGTGGCAAATCGTGACAGGCGACAAAAAATGGATTTATTTACTACGATAACCCTTATCGCAAGAAATCGTGGGCGAATCCTGACCCACTCGGCATGTTATGTTGCTGAAATATTGAAATATTCGGAAATGGTGCAGAAATATTTCGTTAACATTTCATTTGTAACTATGCATCTGAAATATTTCAGAAATGTACCTGCATCATGTTTTTTATAATATTGCATTAACAATATTTCTGAAATCTTTCAGAAAGTTGTTTACAATATTTGTAAGTTTCTGTAATATTGCAAAAAAATGTAGCAGATGCAATATTTCAGAAATATTTCTGAAACATTATAAAAGTAATATTACGTTTGCATTGTACGAATAATATTTCTGTAACATATCAAACGCAACATTGCATTTAAAATATTTCTGAAAAATTTCTGAAAGATTGCGTAGGTAATGAAAAATTGAATTGCAGGCAGTGAATTTCTACAATATTGCAGAAGAAATATTGCAGATGTAATGGTTCAGAAACATTTCTCTAATAAATGATAAACTATTATTACGTTTACATTGCACGCGTTATATTTTTGAATGTTTCACATACAACAGTGGATTTGTAATATTTCCGAAAAGTTGCTGACAGACTTTAGAACTTATAAAAAATTAAATTTATTATTATATAATTATTGCATTTTATTGCATTTTGTTTCTTTTATTAAGAATTTTCTGATATTCCAAATTTTGTCATATGGCATTTTTAATATAAAATATAAAATATTTAATAATATTTAATATAAAATAATATTCGACGCTGACTGGCAAAAAAGATTTATTTGTATATCTGTATTGTTAATATTGTTATGCGATAGCTTTATGCTCACCAAAATAAGCAAGTATAAGAAAGAAAGAAGCGTCAGAGTCAGAGGATCACCACTACCCTGTTCGATCATCGATGTCAAGCAACAAGGCGCCGGTATACTACTTGGATGGGTGACCGGCTGAGAGAGCGGATTTCTTCGGACAAATGCGCGGCGGCTATACGCACATGGCTTAATATATTTTTTTTGTTCCGGTAACAAAATATTTCATTTTTCACATATCAACAAATAGTTTTTGCGTCAATAACAAAATTTTGTTTGCTAATACAAAACATTTTTCTCAGTGTAAAATGTATTTGAAATATCTCTGAAGTGTTTCTGCAATATTTCGTAGATATATTTCAGAAATATTTCAGAAATATTGCCGAAATCTTTCAGCAAAGTTGCATTTGAAATAATTGTGCCGAATGAAACATTGCAGAAATGTTGCAGAAACGGTCGTGAAATATTTCTGAAATATTGATGAAAGGTGTAATATTTCAAATGGAATTTTGCAGAAATGTTTCTGAAATATTACATGCCGAGTGGGAAGCAACTGATGACCTCAACATTAAAACGCAACGTACACGGCAACATAGCTATGCTTCTCTGTATCTGGTGAAATAAACATGGAGTACTGTAGTGATTATGAGTGGTGGACTTCTCAGAAGAAATCCACCCGGTATAGACTGGGTCAAACAGTCACAGTGGAACGCGACGTATATATCAAATAAACTGTTTTAATCAGGCACTTCGAGAGAAACGTCCGGCATGTAACTCAAAACGATGCCAAGTTATTTTGGTTCAAGATAACGCGAGGACCCATGTTGCTAATTAGATCAAACAATTGCTATATTTCGAATAGGAAGTTCTTTTCCTCTCCAAATATCTCACCGCCGATTACCACTTTCGGTCAAAACAGCTCAGCCTCTCCGATATACATTTTGGAAATGAAGCATAAAGCTAGAAAATGAGTCGATGACATTATCAAGCCAAAAGACGAGACATTCTTTCGCTGTGGCATCTGTATGCTGCCTGAAAGATGGCAGAAGGTGATAAACGGTAAATATTTTTATTAAAACGATTATATCGTTTTTTTGCATTAATTAAAGAATTAAACTCGCGGCACAATAACTTTATTTCTACTTTATATTTATGTATTCTTCCTCTTTTTTCTATTTTCTTTCTCTTTCCTTGGTATCGCGCGTTTTATGGAACAGTCTAAACAATATTAATTAGGTCGTGCGAGTATGAAATAAATTAATCCTGCTCTATTTTCCTCCCTCCTTCTTCTCTCTCTCCTGAATTAATATTGATTATTTTTTATTAAAATATTAATTAAAATATTCATATTAGTAAAATTAATAACAATAAATAAAATTATATAAAAGTTCTCTTGAATAAAATAAAATAATATTAACAAATTTGGCAATAAGAGTCAGTCGCGATAAGACAGTTAATGCGCTATAATATATAATTTATTACAATCTATAGACTAAGATTAGCGTACATTTCGACCTGCTCTTTGGGTCATCTTCAGCACATAGCTTAGTAAGTCGGAATTTAATTATGCAGCCAATCAATTAAAACACGAATTACCTTACATAAGTCAAAATTTAACGCAGTTAATCAATTAACAGTTTGTAGATAGTCATTAACTCATATTAAATATCATCATCTCTCACATATAAAAGTAAAGGCGAATGTAGGTTCCGAAGCACATCCATCACGTCAAAGATACTTGGATTTGTTAATATTATTTGATAAAATTAATAACTTTTCACATATGTAAAATTAACACCTATATCAGTTGAAATCAGCTGACAGATATTATTGCAACTTTATTTTATCATACTTTATTCAATTTCCATTACGATTGACAAATTGACAGTAAGAAAATAAGAATTTCTGTATTCCGGAGCTATATCATTGTAAGTCATAATTGCTGGCTTTAAAAAAATATTAAAACGCTAATCGTAGTGTTTCTCAGACATAGTTTGTCAAACGCAGACATAAAATAAATCTTCGTTAAAAACAATTATTTATTCACAATAAACGCAATTAGAAAGTAAATAATTTGCATCACACATATTTGAAATATTCCTTTAGTGCTAATGATTCTAACTACAGTGGTTTTACTTCTAATCACAGTGGCGAATCTCAACATGTCCGCTATCATATGTATGATGCATCGATTCTCAAGAGAAAATCATACATATATGACACAACTTTATATTGTCATATGTACATGTGCAACATTTTATGTAACGTATTCGATTGCCTGTTTATTATAAGGCCCGTTTTCTCAGTTCACTTTTATCGATAAATCCGCGCATTTATTTCTGAAATTCTATAGTATATATAATATAAACTATATGCTAAATGCGCACATTTATGATAAAATATACTAAGAATACGGGCTTATATGTGCGAAAGTAAAAATGTGCAGAATGCTCTGCGTTACCCGTAAAAATAAAGCCTGTAGCCGCACCAATTGTTTTCCAGCGGTAGCGAACGTGTTAATTTCAAGACTTACAATAACTTTGCTCCAAAATTAAGGTCTTAGTCCGTCTTCCTTTCAAACACGAGTTATTTCTTTGCGATAAATTCCGCCAAAAACTTTTCTTTTTGTTGTGGGAATCATAACTATAGCTTATCGCTTGCGAATGTGTGCAATTCCTGGGTTTGACCCCGATCTATTAATATGTAAGCGTACCTGTTGTGTCAGAGAACGCTCGTTTGAGAACGTTTGTTGGAGAACACTCGAATACTTGCGGCGCGCACCAAAATCACACTGATGCCATGAAGTTATCAGCGGCGAATACGGTACATGTGGACTGTACCTGTAAGCCAGTGCCGCGATTTCGTAGAATGTCCCCACCACATGGGGGACATAAGACGCCAAGTGATGGGGATTCTCACATCTCACCGATTCCACGAAATCGCGGCACTACTATACGCTGGTCCTATGCAGGGTTTAATTGATGTATATGTCATAAAAAGAAACGCATATTGTACATAAAAATCTGAGTCGAAAAGTCCTTTACAGTTTTTGGATATCTTTAATGCTAAGCGAGATATTGCAAGTTAAAATTTGAATAATTTCTCAAATCAAGTATACCCATAAATGAGCTGCATGTCTGCATATTCCATAAACAAGAAAGACATTGCCTCAAAATTTGAGCCAAGACTGAATATTTGTGTCACAGCTTTGAAGTCAAAATAAGAATTACACTGCTTAAAATGTGTTAATAATCTGTAATGTATAGAGAATAAATTTTGTTACGTTCAGATTATTTTTTTAAATAAAGCAAACTCTACACAAGTGCGCAGGCATGGGGCAAGTAGGAGAATCTGCGGTCCGCTCTTCGGTTTGCCGATAGAACAACTTGAAATATATATCTCACTTAATATTAAAAATATAAAAACTGTAAAGGACTTTTCGACTCAATTTTG
The DNA here is from genome assembly GCF_030848795.1 of Temnothorax nylanderi. Lineage (NCBI taxonomy): Eukaryota > Metazoa > Arthropoda > Insecta > Hymenoptera > Formicidae > Temnothorax > Temnothorax nylanderi. The sequence continues at coordinate 380,822 of NW_027249174.1, read as the reverse complement.
CTTCCTCATAGAGGAAGCTTTGTTTTCGTGAAAAAAATTTTTTTTAAGTATTTTTGGCAAAGTGTTTAGAATGTTCTAAAACGTCGAAAAATCACTTTTGTACAAAATGTCCGTGTGTATGTGTGTATGTGTGTGTGTGTATGTATGTACGCTTTTGTTGTCCGTATATGCTCTAACTTCCGTAATTTTTGAGATATCGGGATGTTTTTTTTTTTTTAATCGATAGAGTATCATTCAAGGAAGGTTGCTATTGAATTTGGCGATGATCGGTAAAGGGGTTCTTTTTTAAAAAAAACTTTGAATTTTTTTAGAAATGTTCGTGGTTGCTCTAACTTCCGCAAATTTGGAGATATCGATCTATTTCTAATTTTATTATATTTTTCAGTCTTTTCTACCCCTATTTCATATATAATTTTTTAAGATTTGGTTGATTAGACCCAGCTTTATACGCGATCAAAGGTCCATAATTTTGCTCGCATATATAGCTAAGTCTAATCAACCGAATTTAAAAGAATTATATATGAAATAGGGGTAGAAAAGACCGAAGTAAAAATTGTTTTTTGAGTTTTTGATGCCATACAGCATACTTGTCCAAAAGTGGAACATAAGACGTCCAAAAGACGTCTAAAAAACGTTTTATGTCCCGATTTTGGACATGGTCCTGTCTGGGTGAGCGCCTGCAGACTCGAGAAGCAACGTCGTTTAAAGATTCTTCGAGTACCAGACGCTTGTTTGTAACATTTATAAATGAAAGTACAAGTCGTGTATTCGAGTAACAGGTAACACCCCTTATCCCTTTTTCGATCGCTGGGAAAAACACCTTTTCCGAATCGTCGCAGGTCCTGTGGGATGAAATTCAAAGTCTCCAGAATGACGCGTGATGTTTCGCATTACGTTCCTATTGGAATTCTTTAGGTCGCAACTCGATAGACACCGTTAATTAAGTTTATAGACACCGTTAATTAAGTTTATTAAATAAACATGCAAATTTTTAATCATTTTACTCATTATGAAAGAGTCGAATACAGATCGATCGAGATACGCACACTTTTTTCGCCACAACTTGTATAGATGACGTCGCTTATGTGCGATGCACGTGTTCATCGAAACGATATAATGATAATTATTCCCGCTTTCAGAATGGAATCTCTCATGTAGTTTATACGTCAAATCAACACTTACTTTACAAGGAACTTCCCTCACGCAAGAAATTATCTCATGAAATCGAGAATTCCGCCCGCATCAAATTCGCACATAGCTCACCCCTGGCGAAAATAAGAAGCCTTATAGAGCGTTGACAAACGTTTGGTGAGGATTTTCTGAGCGTTTATACGCTTTCAAACGTTGTAAGAACACTTACACAACGCTGTTGGGTTGTAAACGCTTTCGGAACGCTTATCAAACGCTGTATAAAACGTTTCGTGAAAATTCTGTAATGCTAAGCCAACGCTTTTCAGAGAACGCTTAGTGAACGCTGATACAACTTCGTATAGAGAGTTTGCTGTCAGACTTTACAAACGTTTATCAAACGCTTTTCCCAACGCCGTAAGACAAGCGTTTTCCCTTTGCTCAGCAAATGCTCTTCTAATGCGGCGAATTGTAGGGCGTTTGTGCAAACGGTTTGAGAACGCTTAAGAAACGCTTTATCCGGCGCCGTAAGACAAGCGTTTTCCTTCCGTTCAACAAACGTTCTTCTAACAATGCCGCTAGGCAGCGCATCTTTCTCGCATTTAAAATACATCCAGCCGCGAATATAAGCAGACCCTCTGCGAGGCGAAAAGCAGATTTTAACATTTAACGCTCTTTCCGCCGTTTCTTCTAACGACAAGAGTAAACGCCTGTTAAACGCTCAATAGAGGCTGCACGCAGTTTCCAATGATGAAAGCAAACGCTTTCGACTTATTAACAGAGGATCTCTAAATGTTTTAGGCCCGGTCTACAATGGATGTATTGTAGGTCGTAAGTCGTAAGAATTGGCCAATCACAGTTAATTATTCTTCGACCGCAAGAAGAACCCTAAAGCGATGCAATTTCCGCTTTTCAAACGCTTTTCAAACGGATTACTGGCCGTTTTCAAACGCTCAACAAACTCCCGTAAACGCTGTGCAAACGCTGTGAAAATGCTGTGCAAACTTTCAAAACGCTTTACAAACGTCTTTCAAACGCTAAAGCGTTGCAATTTCTGCTTTTTAAACGTTTTACTGACCGATTCTAAACGCTCAACAAACTCCCGCAAACGCTCACGTAAACGCTTAACAAACGCTTATGAAACTTTCTATTTTCGCCAGGGACGTATCACGGATCTGACGGCGATAGACAACACGATCTACAGCTGCAGCTTGGATCCGAACGTCAAGTCGTGGATGCTCACTAACACCGGTCTTGTCCATCAGAGAACTTACGATTTGTACGTAATAGCAGAACTGTTCCTTTCGGCCGCTTAGCGATAAGAAGATTGAATGAGGAAACTGCTTCCTGTTTATGGGAGAAATAATCGTTTCCTACCAAATTATTCGAATGCAAATAGTGCGTTTCGTGTCTTGCTTGTTGAAACAGATAATTTGAAAACGCGATTCCAAAGTTTATTCGTCAAACCTAATTCACTGCATATTAACTATTTTACTCGTTTTTTTTTTGTATCAATGTCAATATTTCAGGAGCGTTACCTCTGTGAAGATAACCCCGTATTTGTTGAATTATGAGTTTTCTTTTAACCGTACCGTATTCAAGTATTCAAGTCTTGAACCACAATTGTGCTAATTTTTGCCGCAAATATGAAAATGATATTTTGAACCGTATTCAAAGTTAAAAAAAAACAAAATTTTGTTAGTATACTATTTCTCGATTAAACTCAAATTTTTTTTTAGTAAAAAGATACTAACTTCATGCCACGTTGTACCATTGAAAAGACATCGATATATTTATCTATTTACTGAAAAAATTCGAAAAGTAGATAAACATAAAAATTTGACATTTTCAAATTATTAAAAGTTGTGCTGCCAAATTTTTTTATCCTCCCCCCTTTTGCTGAATTTTTTCAATCCCATTGATTCTTCAGTACTTGTTTCAATTGTCGCTCGGTTGTTTTGTTTAGCACAACTCAACACAATTTACAAAACGTGATTATCTACCATGGTTCAGATGGGATGAAATTTCGAATTTTTCTATTCCTAAAACCTAAGTTCCTAACAGTGGTTGTATTTTAAAATCCAATAATTGGTGTGGTTTTTTGTCATTAAAAAAAGTCGAACACAACCCGACACAACTTTAAAAAATTATAAAATATTAAATTTATGTTTTACCTATTCCCATATAATTGACTTTTTATCAATTCCTTGAGTTATGGCTATTGTTTCTTTTTTGTATTGTGTTCTCTGTTATTAGTACAATATAGTAGAAATACAATAAATTGCGTTATAACAATATTTGTTTATATATTGTTATTTTTTTCTACTAAATGGATAGATATATTGATGTCTCTTGAACGGTACAACATGGCACAGTATTTTTTTACTAAACCAGTTAGTATCCTTTTATTTAAAAAAAATTTAGCTCAATCGGAAACTAGTGCGGTACTATAAAATTTTTTTTTTAATACAATATAAAATATTGTTATCGTATTTACGGCAAAAATTAGCACAATTGTAGTTCAATACGGCAGAGTTAAAAAAAAACTCAAAATGACATAATAAATTAATAATAAATTTAGAACAATATGTAGCACAATAGATGAAAATATAAAATTCAAAAAGTGCAGGTTTGTTTTCACAGACCAAGGAGCGACAGATTATACTCGTCATTATGGTCATCATGTATGTCATCGTGTCCGGGTCCGGGGAGGGACCTCTTTGCGACCGGCTTATCCTGCGGGACTATATATGTGTTCGACTCGAGATCGAGAAATAAACCGATCAGGCATTACCGATCTCACACTAGATACGTGAATAGGCTGGCCATGAACACGAAATACATTCTGTCCGCCGGCGAGGACACGGTATCCGTTTGGGATCAAAGAGCCGGACGGATCATGAAGTCTATTACTGTAATGTCAAATTTTAACATCGAGAAACGAGACACTATGTTGAAGGTGTATCTTTTAGATTCCAGATAACGCGCTCCCCATGTACATAAATATGCGACAGGATTTGGTTTGCGTCGGGATCAAATGCATCAAATGGAGACACTGGAAGTTGCACGTGCTAAATCCAAAGGACGATTTCGAGCTAGTGAAATCTTATTCCACCGAGCATACGCAGGATATAACGGGGATGTGTGTGATGCACGAATGCCTGATAACAAGTTCCAAGGACGGCACTGTCAGAATTTCGAGCCTTACGGATCCGCCAAAGCCCATCGCTACTTTACGTTCAGAGATCGGAGGTATTTTCGACGTGAGTATCGCACGTATAAGATTTGCTGAAAATATCGTATCATTGGTAATAAGATAAAACAAGTATCATTGTATCTATCGTATGTATCGTATCATTGACTTTGAAAAAAAAATTCGTTAAACATCAACGTGTAAAATAAAAAATACAGTTTGATAATTAAATTTTTATTTACATTTAAACTTTGAAATCAGATTTTATCGTTGTCTTCCGAATGTAAGTAAAATCCTTAAAATTGAAAACATTCTTACAAGTCTTATCTTGCAATATCGTGAATTTTGTTGAATATTGTATGTAACTGTTCGTGTGTTTTATGTTGCAGATGGACTATCTGAATGGCACTCTCGCAGTATCCGGTGATGGTATCGAGGTCTGGTGCCCGAAGTTGACGTGTTCAACGAATTTTATGTAGAATATTCAATTTTTTTATTGTATAACACATCAATCAAACACCTGCTTATATATATCGGTTTCTCTGCCCGATCCAAGGTATCATGCCTCCCGTTTCCGGATGAGCGATATCTTAGCGACTTCGTGACATCTGTTAGTTTATTTGCCAATACAATCGCCCATCCACGCGAATCCCGTTTCCGCATGATGCGGGATTTGCGTGGATGGGAGATTGCATTGGCAAATAAACGAACAGATGTCACGGAGTCGCTAAGATATCGCTCATCCGGAAACGGGAACACACAATCGAGGAAAGATTAAGATAACTTTTATATTACTTTAATATTACTTCTCTTCGGCTTTTTCAACTAAAAAACTGAGAAATATTGCTTATGTATATTTAGATATATATTTACAAATTTAAATACGGTCAATCCCGTTCTCTCCTCCAACACTATAACTGACATATTTCATATTTTGTATATCAAAAGAAAAAAACTGGAAAGTTTCGTGAGATGTCTAAAGAATGTTGCTTAAAAAGCAATGTAATATCAATTACTGAAAAGTTAAATAATTTCTATTCGAATCACAACTTCGTTTAAACGTTAGACCATCGACTTTAATCAAACTTTTGTTAACTTAATCGGTGATCGATTCAATGGGTAGAATTATCTACAAGATTTCTAAGAGCCAAAGCACATATGACAGTCGTAGTCGTGGACGTAAGTAACGCACAAGCTTTGGCGTATCCTGATTTAGGACTACGACCGTCGTATATCGCTACGCCATGTTATGTGCTTTGGCCCTAACTCTGTATATAATTCGTCGTGTGTGTTGCTAATCTAACTTTTTCTCCATGTGTCAAACAATAAATTAATATCTACAGTCTCTATAAATATGCAATTATAATTATACTCTGAATTAAAAACCGAAAATTATTTACACGCTATAAATATCCGCCGAAGTTACAATTTTCTGAATTAAGAGTAATTTGTTCTTATTACAAATATCGTGTATGATTGCTATCTGTCATTTATCATCTAACTTTATCAGTTTCCGATTTAAAATGGTAATAAAAGTTACTTCGTTTTTGTTAAAAAACGAGAAAATATCTTATCACAAATATCTACTGCCGCAATTGCATCTTTAATACAATATGCAAAGCTTACAGTCGAATAATTGCTCTTCGTTAAGTTTGTGTGTCACCCTACGATATAATATCGTATTTTTGGAATCCGCAGAAACCACGAATTGCAATTAACACTTTGATCAAATTACGATTGAACCTAAGAGATTTATAAATTTAACAACTTTTTTTTAAACAATTAAGTTGAAAATTTTTGGCGAAAATCGTAACTTTTTTTTCAAAGTCTCACAATTAGTTTAATTTTCGATATTAAATTTTTTTAGGTTCACATAGAAGAGAATCCAATTATGTAACTAAAAAATCTTGGATCAAGTCGATTAGTCAAATAGATTTTTCTCTATCTTGTACGAGAATTCGAAAAACGTGGTTGTAGATATTGCTGAACATTTAATACTAAAAATCAATATTTTTGTATAAAAAATTTTTTTTGTTAATGTCAAAATGTATGATAAAACACCCCAAAAGTTTCGAAAAGATTCGTTTTATTGGAGCCGAGAAAAAAAATTGCAAAAATTGTGCTTTTTTTAGCGTTCTAATTCAGGCTCCCCCCTTAATACCAGGAAAGACTTCTATTGTTTAAAAGGTGTGTTTACTAGTGTTCATTATTATCAGAGTTAATTAAGGTCATTTTTTTTTTAACTAACAAGGGAACCTCATGAACTCGAAAATTCTGATTTTAATGAAACTTTTCACACATGTGGGGGGAGTAAAAAGATGAATTTAGAAATTTTTCGTTGCTGCCCAAAAACGGTCTTAAAGGGTAAAACCACTCCTCATATGTAGAGGGGCTTTTACTTTTCTCGATATATCTCGAAAAATATTTGAGATAACAAAAAATTTTTCATATAAAAGTTTTAGAGTAAAATCTCCTCTGTTTAACAACATTAATAACATTTTTTAAAAATAATTTTTTAAACAAAATTTTTATTAAAAATTAGAAAAGAATTTTTTTTCAAAATTGTATTAATGTGGTTAAATAGAGATGTTTTTACCACAAAACTTTTATACAAAACATTTTTTGATATCTCGAATACTTTTCGAGATATATCGAGACAAACAAAAAGCCGTTCTACATATAAGGGGTGATTTCACCCTTTAGAACCATTTTTGGGCCGTAAAATTTTTAAATTCATCGATTTACCTTCTTTATAGCCGGTATTCATAGTCGGATCTTATATTTAAGAGACCGTGTTAAGTACGATCTTAAGATGTTATAAACCAATCACAGAGTCGTATTAGCATCTTAAGACATTACTTAAGATAGTCTTGAAATAAGATTCGACTATGAATACGGGCCTATGTGTGGAAAGTTTCATAATAAGAACACCTAGATGTATATTTAACCGCAAGGAATAATTTCTTCAAAAATTTATTTTTTTGCATCTCTTATATAAAAGAATATCTGTTGCGTTATTTAATATTATAAAATAAAGATACTTTTATTCTGACTGTACTTATAATTCTTTAAACAATATTGTAATAATTTTAGCGCCAACTAAAAATTTCTAAATTCATTCACCTGTGTGTGTGTGTGTGTGTGTTTTATATATCTTTTAAATGGTCTAACTTATGTAAGCTTGGTACTCGTCTTTTTAAGTGTACCGATAATTACACGGTTTTTCCTGATGATAATTCCTCTCACGAGTACGACTTGTAAGTGATAGAGAGACTGTCAGTATTCTAAAGACGAGGAAGTCAACGATTTCATCGTTACTGCTGACATAACATTACCAGTTTTTCATCAATTTAAATTTGATTTGTACATTACCGTTGTCAGATTGACAACGCAGGGGTAACACGATTGATTCAAGCATTGACATATAAGTATGGACTACGCGATCCCTACATAAAAGCCTTCAAAAAGTATCCTGACCTCTACCTTGTTCCCTCTTTGTCTGTACGCGACCTCTACCAGTCGCTATCTCTTTTCTTCCACCGGTGAGTCACCGGTCATATTTTTCTATACCTGAGCGTAGTCCATACTATATGTCGATGGATTCAAGTGATTCCGTCATTCCAGAACATTAATTAATTTTTAAATATTTTAGGTTTAAATAATACTAATCTTTAAAGCAATTATATAAATATCTCTATTATAAATTTGCTTAAAAATATATTGGAATTTTAATGTGTAATTTAATTGTGACCTATAAACGTAAAAACATACGCTATAAATATAATTAATTATATATAAATTATAAATAAATATATATCCTTTACACAAAAATACATAATACTAGAAAAGCTTGTATAGATAAGTGTTGAGAATTGAATAAATGCGAGCTGAAAATTCTCGAACTTCGACGAGACAGCAAGCATTATTCGAGAACGCTTGAAAGGCTCCAAATCGCGACGGTTTCCTCCCCCCCTTTTTTTGTGTGTTTTCGAGCAAACGGCACAGGTGTTTCTCGCGTGATCGCAAGCACCGCGACCAATAGACGATTTGGAGCCAACGAGCGTTTCTCACGTCACCGAATTCCTCGACGCGAAGCTCCGGCCGCGATCCCTCGCCTGCTCCGTCCGGGACGGCAGTGAGCCATCATAACTCGCACGCGATACATGATCGACGTCGAGAAAACGGAGGAATGTAGCGAGTGCGAAATCGCGAGTGCGAAGTCCAGTGTAACCCACTTTAATATAAAGGACTGACTGTTATTTCGTGTACTCATTTTTGTACTTTCCACGGCGCGCACCGCGAAAACGTCGAGCGGTCCACTGACATTTAATGGTCCTTCGAGCCGGATCGACATAAAAGACCGGCATAGACAGTTCGACCGCCTCAAAAGTGCTCGCGTTGTGCTACGCCGAGATTGACGAATCGGCGCGCCCGCTCGACTCGCTCGAAAACGGAGTTCGCCGCCTACGCGTTCTCGACTCCGTGGCTCACTCCGAACATTGAGCGCACCACACCCGCTCTCCTAAAGATAGGTGCCTTGTGATTTTGTGAAGTGCTTCGGAGGCTCCTGCGGGACCTCCAGCAAACGTATCGTGCTCCTTGCGATACGCATCCGCCGCCCGACGGCGCCCTGCGTTGCGACGTGCTATACGTCCCTGCCTCCCGCGAGTACCTGCTACTCGCCGCGGAGTCGCACCCCGAGACGTGCTATACGTCCCTGCCTCCCGCGAGTACCTGCTACTCGCCGCGGAGTCGCACCCCGAGACGTGCTATACGTCCCTGCCTCCCGCGAGTACCTGCTACTCGCCGCGGAGTCGCACACCGAGACGTGCCAGACGTCCCTGCCTCCCGCGAGTACCTGCTACTCGCCGCGGAGTCGCACACCGAGACGTGCCAGACGTCCCTGCCTCCCGCGAGTATCGCCCTGCTACTCGCCGCGGAGTCGCACACGAGCGTCTTCGCTCGACAAGAAGATTGACACGCAAGTGTCTGAAAGATTTCTACACGATCCAGACATCTGCTCAACATGTCTTCGGATCTCGAAAATCTACTTATTGCTCAAGGCAATGCGATTGACCAGCTACGACGGTCGCTGATTAACTTCAAAAAGCTTCCCAAGGCTCAGGTCACTCTCCCTAAGACGAAGGGGAGACTGACGAATTTGGAGGGTCTCTGGGAGAAAGTACAAGCCCTCCATGTCCAGCTGCTGCAGACGGCTACGGCGGAGGAGAAGAAGTCGACCCACTACTTCAAGGACGAGGAATTTCTTGCCGCCGAGGACGCCTACCTCGACGCGACGGACCACCTCCACGAGGTCATCGGTAAATTAAGTAGCGACGCCCCGAGCGCGCCGTATCGAGGTAACGAGTCTTCTTATCGCGACGCGCACTCCGGAGTGTCATTGCATCTGCCTCGTATCTCGCTTCCGAACTTTTCTGGTGCTTTCGCTGAATGGGAGAATTTTCGCGGAATCTTCGAGTCTCTCGTAGCAAACAGTGAATCGTTGACAAGAACGCAAAAGTTACATTATCTGAAAGCGAGCCTCTCCGGCGAGGCCGCGTCGTTGATTAATAACATTCAAATTTCTGACGCGAACTACGAGGCAGCGTGGCTACTTCTTACCGACGAATACGACAACCGCAACGCGATTATTCACGCGCATATCCATTCGTTCGCCGACTTACCGAAAATGAAAAACGAGAACGTGACCGAGTTGAAAAAACTTCGCGATAGTGTGTCCGCATCTCTCGCCGCGTTAACGAATCTCGATCGTCCGGTCGATATGTGGGACGACCTCCTAGTTTATATTATCTCGCAAAAGTTCAGTCCGCGAACGCGCAATGAATGGAATCTTAAACGAGGCAACACGGATGCGTACCCTACGTATAAAGAGATTCATGACTTCATGACTCTTCGCATTCGCGGTCTCGCGGATTACCCTTCGCAATCCGAATCTGCGTCAAATAGTGCGCGCGGTAATAGAGCTCGTGCTTCGGTGAATACGGTTTCGCCCGTCAAATGCGTCCGTTGTTCCGGAAACCACGGTCTTGCAAAGTGTAATAAATTTCTAAGTCTGTCGGTCGAGCAGCGTCGACTCGCCGCGCGACAGCATAAATGTTGCTTTAATTGTTTGAGAACCGAGCATTTTTCAAACAATTGTCCGAGTAAAGGACGGTGCAATCAATGCCACCAAGCTCACCATTCGCTGCTTCACCGCGAGGGTACGGAAACTGGTACTAAAAGTACGCTTTCCGCGATTAATTCGCCGTCCTCAGCTCCGTCAGCTGTGTCAGTCGCCGCTGCCTCCGAGTCACCGGCCGCGCCCTCAGCGTTCGTTCAAAACGTGCATGCTACTCGAGATTTTGTGAAACAACCGCCTCATGTACTTCTCGCCACTGCGTATGTTAGTTTAAGTACAATCGAGGGCCGCACATTTAAAGTACGTGCACTACTAGATCAAGGCTCGACATACAGTTTCATATCAGAATCTCTTTGTCAGACGATGCGAACCAGGCGTCATCGTGCCGCGTTGAAGATACATTGTTTTGGAGAAAAATTTAATGGAGTCGCGCGGTCACAAGTTAATCTTGCTCTCGCGCCCTGCGACAAACAGGGACCTAAACTTCAACAAGACATCGCCGCGATAATCCTGCGCTGGCGACTCTTTCGGTACGTGTACATGGCTGACATTGCTAAAATGTTCCGACAAATACTCGTGCATCGGGATGACGCGGACTATCAACGAATTCTTTGGCGCCCCCCCGACAGTCTGTTGATTCGGCTTTACCGCTTACTCACCGTGACCTACGGGCAAAAACCTTCGCCTTTTCTCGCACAGCGCTCCCTTATCCAATTAGCTCGCGACGAAGGTAAAGACTTCCCCGACGCGGTCAATATAATCGAAGAGTCGACCTACGTCGATGATGTTCTTTTCGGAGCAGACGATCTTCTGTCTCTGCTAGAGAAGCGCAAGCAACTCGTGGGCATAATGAATCGCGGATGTTTCCCCCTGCGAAAATGGGCCGCGAATTCAGCCGAACTTTTGACGGATATTCCAGAGGACCAACGGGAATCCTCGGACTATCCGATCAACCACGATGACACGCTCAAGGTCCTCGGCCTGTCTTGGTCTCCGCGCGATGACTCGTTTCGTTTCGTAATTTCGCCATACGCCGTGACAGTTCATACTAAGCGCTCCGTTTTATCGTTTATTGCAAAGCTGTATGACCCCCTCGGCTGGGCGTCACCGATAGTCATCGCGGCCAAGATGTTGATGCAGGAGCTCTGGCTCCGTAAAATTGATTGGGATGCTCCCATCCCCGATGATCTTCTGCATCAGTGGATCAATTACGTTTCAGACTTGCCTAATATTAGCAAAATACGCATTCCTCGATGGACAGGGATGCGTCAAGATAAAATCGATGTTGAATTGCACGGCTTCGCGGACGCCTCCACTCGCGCTTACGCCGCGGTAGTTTTCCTCCGCATCGTGCATTCTCCCTCTAACATTCAAGTCATCCTCCTCGCGGCCAAAACGAAAGTCGCGCCATTGAAAACCGTTAGCGTTCCACGCTTGGAACTTAACGCCGTCGTTCTATTAATTCGATTGATAGAATGGGTAAGAAACACCACGGGCTTGATGCGAGCTCTCTTATTTGGATGGACTGATTCCCAAATCGTATTAGCTTGGCTTCTACAACATCCATCCCGCTGGAATTCCTATGTCGCGAACCGCGTCTCCGAGGTGCAGACGCGCCTTCCGACCGTACGTTGGCAACACGTTCGCTCCCAGGAAAATCCTGCCGACTGCGCGTCGCGCGGCTTTACTGCCGCCGATCTCGTCAATCATGAATTATGGTGGTCGGGGCCCCGGTGGCTTAGCTCGACCACGGCCTCGTGGCCGATCCCCCCGACTCCGACTGAAAAGGACATTTTACAAACGGTATCTTCCGAAGCGCGTAAAGCTACCGTTCATCTCGTCGATTCAGCTCCTGAGTGGGATCTGCCCACCTCCTGCTCGAGCTGGATCCGACTTCTTCGTATTACCGCGTACATTCGGCGTTTCGCTCGGAACTTAAAAAATAAAGTCGCCTCTTCGGTGATCGTCAAGTCTCCCTTGACCGCAGAGGAGATTCACGAAGCCTCCGTCTTTTGGCTTCGATCGGCACAAGCGACTTGTTTTTCGGCTGACTTGAAGGCTTTGAACGCTCACGCCGCTGTATCGCGATCAAGTTCCTTACGCTCTCTCCACCCCTTTATCGGGAAAGATAAATTAATCCGACTTGGCGGGCGGCTCGAAAACTCCGCGCTGAGTTACAATGAGCGACACCCCGTCATACTTGCTAGACATCATATTGCCGAACTTTTGATCGATCAAGCACACCGACGCTCTCTCCATGGAGGGACTAAACTCACGCTTAGATGTCTCCGTCAAAATTATTGGTTAATTTCCGCGCGAAGCATGATCAAATCTCACATTCATAAATGTGTTACATGCGTTCGACATTCCGCGAAAACTCCGACGCAATTAATGGGTGATCTCCCGAGTCCCCGAGTAAATCCTGCTCCTCCGTTCTCTCACACGGGCATAGATTACGCCGGACCTATGAACATTACCCCCGTTGTCGGTCGCGGCCAAAAGGGGAGCAAACACTACGTCGCGGTGTTCGTTTGTCTCGCCACTAAGGCGATCCACCTCGAAAGTGTGGAGGATTACTCCACCGATGGATTCCTCGCGGCATCTCAACGGTTTGTCAGTCGCCGCGGACTGCCATCGGACATGTACAGCGATAATGGCACGAATTTTGTGGGTGCTGACCGCGAGCTCCAACGCAGCTTCCGCGCGCTTGTGAACAACCCCTCCCTTAAGGAAATTCTCGCTAACGACGGCGTACGGTGGCATTTCGTGCCCCCTGCGGCACCACATTTCGGCGGGCTTTGGGAGGCTGGAGTGAAGAGCTTTAAGCACCATCTCAGGCGAGTGACTGGTGCTCTCACTCTGTCTCGCTCCGAATTCGTTACGCTTTTATGTAAGATAGAGGCTTGCTTGAACTCGCGACCGATCTCTCCACTTAGCGACGATCCGTCCGATTATACCGCTTTGACACCTGGTCATTTCCTTATCGGCCGACCGCTCACGAGCGTACCGGAGGAATCCGTCCTCGAAATCAATGCGAATCGGTTGTCGCGATGGCAACACGTACAATTAATGCTCGAACAGATCTGGCGTTCTTGGTCGTCGGACTATTTACATTCATTGCAACAGCGCGTGAAATGGACCGAATCTCACGATAATCCGAAGGTTGACGAGTTAGTTTTACTTAAGAGTAACCTACTCCCTCCTTCAAAGTGGGAACTCGCAAGGATTCAGCAGGTCCATCCCGGACTTGACGGTCGCGTTCGCGTCGTCACATTACGCACCGCCAATTCCGAGCTAAAACGACCAATAACCCAGATCTGTCGGTTGCCCGCGTCTATCAGTCCGCCGGGAACCGCGGAATCCCGTTAGAATTAAGCTCGTTCGTTTTTCATTAGATTTAAGGACATTGTAAAAATAGGTTAAGTTCTCAAATGTATATATTGTATATAACGCTTTGAACCAAGACGTTCCCACGCTCCTCTATGCGACCTTGTCAACCCCCGTTCGTTTCGCATTCCGTCGAATGCGAGGCGGGCGGCATGTTGAGAATTGAATAAATGCGAGCTGAAAATTCTCGAACTTCGACGAGACAGCAAGCATTATTCGAGAACGCTTGAAAGGCTCCAAATCGCGACGGTTTCCTCCCCCCCTTTTTTTGTGTGTTTTCGAGCAAACGGCACAGGTGTTTCTCGCGTGATCGCAAGCACCGCGACCAATAGACGATTTGGAGCCAACGAGCGTTTCTCACGTCACCGAATTCCTCGACGCGAAGCTCCGGCCGCGATCCCTCGCCTGCTCCGTCCGGGACGGCAGTGAGCCATCATAACTCGCACGCGATACATGATCGACGTCGAGAAAACGGAGGAATGTAGCGAGTGCGAAATCGCGAGTGCGAAGTCCAGTGTAACCCACTTTAATAAAAAGGACTGACTGTTATTTCGTGTACTCATTTTTGTACTTTCCACGGCGCGCACCGCGAAAACGTCGAGCGGTCCACTGACAATAAGAAACAAGACATCATTATATATATATACTAGCTGGTTACCCGGGCTTCGCCCCGGAGGACATATGTAATAAGACACGCAAATAGTCTCTCTCTCTCTCTCTCTCTCTCTCTCTCTCTCTCTCTCTCTCTCTCTCTCTCTCTCTCTCTCTCTCTCTCTCTCTCTCTCTCTCTCTCTCTCTCTCTCTCTCTCTCTCTCTCTCTCTCTCTCTCTCTCTCTCTCTCTCTCTCTCTCTCTCTCTCTCTCTCTCTCTCTCTCTCTCTCTCTCTCTCTCTCTCTCTCTCTCTCTCTCTCTCTCTCTCTCTCTCTCTCTCTCTCTCTCTCTCTCTCTCTCTCTCTCTCTCTCTCTCTCTCTCTCTCTCTCTCTCTCTCTCTCTCTCTCTCTCTCTCTCTCTCTCTCTCTCTCTCTCTCTCTCTCTCTCTCTCTCTCTCTCTCTCTCTCTCTCTCTCTCTCTCTCTCTCTCTCTCTCTCTCTCTCTCTCTCTGTCTCTTCCCCCTCCCTCTCTCCCTCTCTCCCTCCCGGGAAAATTCTATCCCTACTTTATATACAATTTTTTAAAATTCGATCAATTAATTCCCGAAAAATTGAAAAAATTTCGGTACCGGTTTTCAAAAAGATCGGTAACGAAAAATTATACACTTTATAGCACTCCCCGGAAAATTCTACCCCTGTTTAATCTATAATTCTTTGAGATTTGGTCAATTATTTCCCGAAAAATTAGAAAAATTAAAAAAATCGGTTTCCAAAAAATCGGTAACAAAAAACTACACACTCTATAGCACTCCCCGGAAAATTCTACCCCTGTTTCATATATAATTCTTTAAGATTCGGTCGTATAGTTTAAGAGCGTATAAAGGACATACATACATACATTCATTTTTATATATATAGATATATATTATAATTGATTTATTTATTCGTATAATTTCTGTTTGTGTAAATCCAATATTGAGTTGTCATACAACATACAACATATAAATTGTACAAGTTACAAATAATCTAAATTTATCGACGCCACGATTTTACTTAGGACAAATCGGTCTTCTATGGGAAAATTCGGCGATTTCATTTTTAAACGGTTGATTCGTATGATAACAAACAACAGATTTAATTTTATTTTCCCTAGTCTCATCGTTAAGACATTTGTCGTCCATTCTTAATACTTTTCCATTTGTAGATATTTTCAAGTCTTTAAAGATGTTCTGGAGGTACCGTCCCAATCAAAAGTATGCAGGAAATATTAAAATCACCGATATATTAATTCTCCAGGGATCCAAAGACAAAAAATGTATATATATAAATAGTTACGGCACATCTAATAGAATGTAAAAGACGCAGATTTAGTGACTGTAAATAACTGTTATTACTTTTTTTTTCAAAAAAAAATTTTTTTTTTTTTAATTGTTGTAAATCGTTTTACTGTTGCTATATTTTGTTGCTATATTTTTGTTTGTTGATGATCTGCTTGTGTGTAAAATATTATATTGGTAACATTTTAATGTTCACACTTTTCTCTGTAAAACCCTTTGTAAAACGGATATTCAAGAATTGATAACTTTTTATCTAAATTGTGAATCGATTTGAAATTTGACCCCGAACTTTGAAAGAGAATACAGAATATGATGTTAAATTTTCATCAACTTTGTAACATTTTGACTAACTCTCCAGGACACACTTAAATATGTTTTGTAGATTTGCGTAAACTTGATTTTCGTAACACATATTCGAGTGAATAGAATTTTGCACAGCGATTTTGTTCCTAAGATTTCTCAGTCGGGGTTGCAGCTTATGATACGCTTCCTCGGAACTCAAACGGCGATCTCTTTCCTTCAGTAGAAAATTGGTGCTGTTCTCCAAGTTTCTTATCAGTTCCGATTATGTTCAATCATGAGAGATAGCCGATTTTTTAATTCGTCCACGTTGGTCCAATTGATGTGAGTTTTTACTGCATTGTGTTATTTACATTTTTTACTACTTTTTCTTCTCATCTTCCGTGTATGCGTGGTTCGCTGTATTTGTAAAATGCAATCTTTCTGCGTCTTGGTTTGAGTATGCTAAAATAGAAAAAATATGTTATATAAAGCGAATGTATAAATGATATATTTTTATTAAAAATCTAATCGCGCACTTTTAATTAATACTAAATTTAAACAACTTACAGCTTGATTTTTAAGAAATTTGTTCTCTTTCGGTACATGCTGAGAAGATTTGTCCTTTGGAATCATATCTTGTACAAAGACTTGTAGCTCAGCAACCTTTTCTTCATCGGTATTCTTTCCCCTTTGCTTTTCCTTTTCTTCAAAGTCTTGCGAATAATTTGAAGTATGCCAGCCGAGACCTCATTGTCTCTGAGATCAATCTGCGTGAGCACGCTATTTGTTTGTAAAAGCTCCAATACAATTTCTCCTCCGTGTTGAGTGATTCCGCAACACTGTAGGCACAGGGTCTTCAGGCAAAAGTCATTTTTCAGCACACGTGTCAATTGCCTCAAGCCAATATCGCTAAGATGATTTCTATCAAGTATTTAGTACTCGCAATCCTTCCTCCTGAAATGCAAATGTAAACGTATTAAATAATTTGCCCGTAAAAACGTGACATTTTAATTGGAGTAATATTTTTCTGACAATACATATCACCGTTGTGTTAGCGTCTCGAGGTAATGTTGACTTCTTCCAAATATTTTGCAGCAAATCCACTTTTCTATTTTGGAAGAACAACGATGACAAGTACGTAGCTCTTCTATTAATGAGGCAGCATGACGATAGATTCAGAATATGAAGATTTAACCCACTCGGCATGTAATATTTCAGAAACATTTCTGCAAAATTCCATTTGAAATATTACACCTTTCATCAATATTTCAGAAATATTTCACGACCGTTTCTGCAACATTTCTGCAATGTTTCATTCGGCACAATTATTTCAAATGCAACTTTGCTGAAAGATTTCGGCAATATTTCTGAAATATATCTACGAAATATTGCAGAAACACTTCAGAGATATTTCAAATACATTTTACACTGAGAAAAATGTTTTGTATTAGCAAACAAAATTTTGTTATTGACGCAAAAACTATTTGTTGATATGTGAAAAATGAAATATTTTGTTACCGGAACAAAAAAAATATATTAAGCCATGTGCGTATAGCCGCCGCGCATTTGTCCGAAGAAATCCGCTCTCTCAGCCGGTCACCCATCCAAGTAGTATACCGGCGCCTTGTTGCTTGACATCGATGATCGAACAGGGTAGTGGTGATCCTCTGACTCTGACGCTTCTTTCTTTCTTATACTTGCTTATTTTGGTGAGCATAAAGCTATCGCATAACAATATTAACAATACAGATATACAAATAAATCTTTTTTGCCAGTCAGCGTCGAATATTATTTTATATTAAATATTATTAAATATTTTATATTTTATATTAAAAATGCCATATGACAAAATTTGGAATATCAGAAAATTCTTAATAAAAGAAACAAAATGCAATAAAATGCAATAATTATATAATAATAAATTTAATTTTTATAAGTTCTAAAGTCTGTCAGCAACTTTTCGGAAATATTACAAATCCACTGTTGTATGTGAAACATTCAAAAATATAACGCGTGCAATGTAAACGTAATAATAGTTTATCATTTATTAGAGAAATGTTTCTGAACCATTACATCTGCAATATTTCTTCTGCAATATTGTAGAAATTTACTGCCTGCAATTCAATTTTTCATTACCTACGCAATCTTTCAGAAATTTTTCAGAAATATTTTAAATGCAATGTTGCGTTTGATATGTTACAGAAATATTATTCGTACAATGCAAACGTAATATTACTTTTATAATGTTTCAGAAATATTTCTGAAATATTGCATCTGCTACATTTTTTTGCAATATTACAGAAACTTACAAATATTGTAAACAACTTTCTGAAAGATTTCAGAAATATTGTTAATGCAATATTATAAAAAACATGATGCAGGTACATTTCTGAAATATTTCAGATGCATAGTTACAAATGAAATGTTAACGAAATATTTCTGCACCATTTCCGAATATTTCAATATTTCAGCAACATAACATGCCGAGTGGGTGTATTAGATCCGGCATATATTGTTACCACACATAAATCGGTTTGCTGATTACAGGAACAATTTATACTCGAAATTATGCGTCAATAAATTTAATACTATTTTTCATAGATTCGCTATGAGTATGGCGCGTAATGAAATATATGATTCCTACGACCAGCTCAGAGGCATACGCACACAATGTTTTAAATTTGTAAGAGTGATCTCGCAAACTTTACCGATTTCTATAGCTAATAAATTTTTTAACACGCAAAACGCCCCTCTGTACCTCCATTTTACAAGGGAACGTGATAGGCTTGACCATAAGTTTAGATAGCTTGTTTTTAAACATAATGAACGTTTAAAAAATAAAATCAACCGCGTACAATATTACTGCTAGACCACATCTCCTGATTCAACTGTTTCTCCTCCACGCAATTTGTCTGCTTTCTACTCTTATTCCGCGAATACCTTGCACTCACTTAATCCCTCTATTGTTCCCCTCTCCCTTCCTACTATCCACTCAATTAATATCCTCTCCTCTACCTTTCCCAATCAGTCTCCTTCTCCGTTACACATTCAGAACAAATGGTTTGTGAATTTGTTCTCTGCTTCTATCCCGCCTGAGGTACAACAACTTTTACAGCTTAGTAAGAATTTTTGCATGCCTATTACAAATAACGACCATCTAACAACCACTTTTATTATACGCTGAAAATAATATTCACAAACTTCCGATGAACATCCGAGTCACTGTGAGAAACAGGATGTCTCCCATAATATCCAATCTCGCCAACTACGATTTTAAACTCTCTCCTCTGGACAAAGACCTTCTGGCGGCTTCACGTTCTACTCAAACCTACCTATCCACCCATCCTGATGTGATCTTTACTAGAACCGACAAAGGCAACGTTACCGTTGCCCTTGACAAAAATGACTACCTCCGGAAAATGACTAATCTGCTCAATGACAAGGATACTTACGCGGTTGTCAATAAAAATCCAACAAAAAGGCTTATTAAAAGTCTTCACGATATGCTTGTAAGATGGAAAAATCGGGGATTTATCGACGAAGCTATGTATAAAAGATTGAATTGTACGGATGGTGTGTTGCCTCGTGCCTATGGCTTGCCAAAAAAACAGGGTTGCCCGTTGAGAATCATTGTCTCGTCTGTAAATACACCGCTTTATTGGTTGGCACTTTTCTTACACAAAAATATATATGGCTCCATACCTGCTGCTGACAGCCACGTCTCCAATAGTTTCGAAACTTTCGAACTTGTCGATGAACTCTCATATATGCAGATAGACGAAGACGTCAAATTAATTTCTCTGGATGTCGTGTCACTGTTTACTAACGTCCCCGTAGAACTGGCGTTGGACGTTGTTAGGCAGAGATGGAGTTATATCAAAACAAACTGCACCATACCTTGTGACGAATTTATACAGACAGTTAAATTTGTGTTAGACTCCACTTACTTTATCTTCAATGGAGTTTGCTACAAACGGACTTTTGGTTCTCTAATGGGTTTGCCTCTTTCTCCGACCATCGCCGACATTACTCTTCAAGATCTGAAGAAGAAGGCGATCGGGACTCTTGGATTTTCTTTCCCTTTTTATCGTAGATACATTGACGACATAGTGACAGCTGTTCCCTCCTCTAAGCGTAATACCGTTTTACGCATTTTTAATTCTTATCATCCTAGACTATAATTTACCTTGGAGGAGGAAACTAATAATAGACTCAACTTTCTTGACGTGATTTTGATCCAAATGAATAATTTTATAATTTTTGACTGGTATCACAAACCTACCTTTTCAGGGAGATATCTCCACTTCGAATCCCGACACCCTCTCTGACAAAAGAGAGGCACCGCCATTGGTCTGATTGATAGGGCTTTCCGTCTCTCGCACCCATGTTTTCATCAGAAAAACCTTGAGTTCGTGATCAATATATTACTGAATAATGGCTATCCACTTCCTTTCATTTTCAATGTGCTACACACGAGACTTAAATTTTTAATTGCTTTTAACAACATGAACACTAATGTACACAGGAATGAGAGGGAGTGTGAGGGCTTGGTTCAGAAGTATTTCAACATCCCGTATGTTCCGAATATTTCTGAGCAGTTTAGAACTGTTGTCCGAGATCTGGACCCGAAATTGTTCTTTACCGGCATGAATAAGCTTAAACGCTTCATTCGCGTGCATAAGGACGCTTTGCCAAACCAGTCCCGCAGTGACGTGGTTTATAAAATTTCCTGCGGCGATTGCGACACGTCTTACGTTGGACAGAC